>NC_053162.1:159732509-159900009 GCF_016835505.1 Polypterus senegalus
TGTGTTAAAGAAGCAATGAAAAAGAAAAGGAAACATTTTGAAAATAACGTAACATGATTGTCAATGTAATTGTTTTGTCACTGTTGTGAGTGATGAGTGTTGTTGTCATATATATATATTTACACACACACACATAAACATATATATATACATATCTATACATATACACATATATACATACATATATATCTACATATATACACATACATATACATACACACATACATACACACACATATATACACACAAATACACATATATATATACATACACACACACATATATAAACATATATATACATATACATACATATCTACATATATACACACACAGCTATTTCGTATCAGTGCAATACGCTGTTTGTTAAAACGGATGACACCCGCTCTTACGTGCAAGTCTGCGTGGATATTATGAACTATCGTATTTGTTCAAGTTCTATTTAAATTTTAAATAGAAGGAATTTTTATTTAGTCGACAGAAATATCTTTGGTAGGAATGGTAAAAACAGACAGGAATATTATTTGAATAAATCAACTCAAACCTTAAACAACTTATAATATTTTGCTCTCCATAAAAATATATCCTGTCAAAATTATACAAATTCAAATATGAACATGCTGCATAACAAAACCTGGAAATATAAATAAAATGTGTTCCTTTCAGCAATAACAAATCAAATCATTCAGTTGTCTTTGCTCATATGTCATTTTAGAGCTGGACGCCTGGCATCTTTTTTGGCAACAGGTTCGTTTCTGTTTGCTGTGAGGTTCTGTGTTGTGGAGATTCTCAGGATGGATTGCAGGTGCTCATCAGTGAGGCGACTCCTGTGTGCTGTTTTGTTAGTCTTTATCACTGAGAAGAGCTTCTCACACAGATATGTGCTACCAAACATGCACAAGGTTCGAGCCGCATGTAGACGGACTTTTTTTGTTCTTCAAAGTCACCAAAGCGCCGTGCAAACTCAGTGCGCTCAGTTTATCAGCAAAGTGCGTATTTGGGAACACCGTAGTGACGACTCTGTTTAACATTACTTGGCAACAGGGAAAGAGGGGAAAGTTGCACTGGTGCATTTGTGTCTCCCATAAAAGCAGCTTCACTTGAAATCACTTTGTGATTGTGCACGGTAAAACGTCCGCTGAAGTGTCAGATTCTTATTTAATTATTCTGCTTTCGGTATCTTCTGCATTGCATTCAGGTTACCCTGATGTTTTGTGTCATAGTGCCGTCTTAGATTAAATTCTGTAATTACAGCCACATTAGCTCCACAAATGAGACACGGGTTCAGTAAACATATACTCAGCCTCCCATCGGTTTTAAAGGCTCTATTTTCAGAATGAACTTTTCTCTCCAGCATCGCGTGAGCTAGCTTCGCAATAACTTGCAGCATCATAAGCTAGACTTTATTAACGTGGTAAAGTGTTCGGCAAGGCAGCTGAAGCGCTGCATTATGGGATCTGTAGTTTATTGTGTTACCAGCGCTTCATATACCTGGGCCATTAATAACAATAATACAGTATATAAAATGATCTCGCGGGCCAGATATAATTACGCCGGGCGGATGTAGCCATGCCCTTGATTTGACACATATGGACTAAATAGAACTTGAAAAGATATATTTTTGAAATGTGATCTCAATTCAGATAGAGTTGACGCGCACTACAGCCTGCATCCTCCCTCGCTCTTACTTTTTACCGTTCATCTAATGAATACACTGAGTATGGCTTTACCAACACAATCATTGATGGCGAATAAAGTATCCATTATTGAGTATGTAGATCGGAATATATATATATACCCAGCGTATCATGAGAAGTAGTGTGTTAAAAAGCTAGAAAAGAAAAGGGAACATTTTAAAAATAACGTAACATGACTGTCAATATACAGTATTTGTTTTGTGAGTGTTACTGAGTGTTGCTGTCATCAAGGATTTGATTATCATTATTTCTTTCAACCAGGTTCGTATTTGTAGGATGTGTTGTGTTCAAGTTACATTCCGTGTTTGTCAATCGTTGTAAAGATGACAGGTTTCATTCATCGATTCGTTTCTTACTGCATCAATAAACAGCTCGTCTTCTTCTTTATCTGAGACCTGACACACTGCATGCGGGTTTTTTTTACACTGTCTTCCTTTACCGGGACATTGACTTTTTCCACCGTGTGCTTTGTTTCCGCAGTAGCTGGATTTATGAATATGCTTATCAGGCGCTTCATATTTTTGCTGCCTTTTCAATTGTGTAATTCGGTTTTGTTCAGCTCTTTGGAACTGTTGCTTTTTATCTGTGCACTGCGTCAGTTCACGTGAGCCGCTCGGTGTACATTCATCGAAGGTTCCCAGCTGTGCTGGTGCCATCTCGTGCTATGTCCGTGGCTGTATTTAATGTTACCTTAGTCCTGGCACTTAAAACTTTCTCTCGCAGTTTCGCTGAGTTTGTGCCAAACACCACCCTGACCATCTCATCTTCCTCTCCATAAACACAGTCCTTCACCCGTGAATATTTAGTGGCAGTTTGCTATTGGATTGCCGCTGACGGACGACCTTATATGGGCAGGCACTAAATTACAAACGCCAGCGGCAGCCTGTCTATGAACTTAATTTAAAGTGTAGGTTTACATCGTGCTTTGTTTCCGTATATGTCACTCGCTCGCTTCTTATTGTTTCGCTGCCTTCTCAATTATATAATGCATGTTTTCTTCAGCGCTTTTTTGAGGTCTTCCTGGTTTCTATGTACTGCGTGATTACGTGGGAGGCGTGATGATGTCACACGAAACTCCAGCCCCCACGGCGTTGAAGCTCATCTCCATTACAGTAAATGGAGAAAACTGCTTCCAGTTATGACCATTGGCGTAGAATTTCGATATAAAACCTGCCCAACTTTTGTAAGGAAGCTGTAAGGAATGAACCTGCCAAATTTCCGCCTTCCACCCACACGGGAAGTTGGAGAATTAGTGATGAGTGAGTGAGTGAGTGAGTGAGGTCTTTGCCTTTTATTAGTATAGATACTAATAAAAGGCAAAGCCCTCACTGACTGAATGACTGGCTGACTGACTGACTCACTCACTCACTCACTCAATGACTGACTCACTCACTCACTCATTACTAATTCTCCAACTTCCCATGTAGGTAGACGGCTGAAATTTGTCAGGCTCATTCCTTACAGCTTACTTACAAAAGTTGGGCAGGTTTCATTTTGAAATTCTACGCGTAATGGTCGTAACTGGAACCTATATATATATACTTATTTCGGTGGTATGATGCCACTGTCAGCCGCCATATTGAACTTTCCAACGTCACTAATTCTCCAACTTCCCGTGTAGGTAGAAGGCTGAAATTTGGCTGGCTTATTCCTTACAGCTTACTTACAAAAGTTAAACAGGTTTCATTTCAAAATTCTACACGTAACAGTCATAACGGTCGATAACGGTCGACAACATCCACCATGTTGAACTCTCTTATTTATGGCCCCATCTTCACGAAATTTGGTAGGCGGCTTTCCCGCGCAAACCGAAACCAATGTATGTACTTATTTCGATGGTATGACACCACTGTCGGCCGCCATATTGAACTTTCCAACATCACTAATTCTCCAACTTCCCGTGTAAGTAGAAGGCTAAAATTTGGCAGGCTCATTCCTTACAGCTTACTTACAAAAGTTAAGCAGGTTTCATTTCGAAGTTCTACGCGTAGCGGTCATAACAGTTGACAACGTTTGCCATGTTGAACTTTCTTATTTATAGCCCCATCTTCACGAAATTTGATAGGTGGCTTCTCTGCGCTAACCAAAACCGATGTACATACTTATTTCAGTGGTATGATGCCACTGTCGGCCGCCATATTGAAGTTTCCAATGTCACTAATTCTCCAACTTCCCGTGTAGGTAGAAGGCTGAAATTTGGCAGGCTCATTCCTTACAGCTTACTTACAAAAGTTAAGCAGGTTTCATTTCGAAATTCTACGCGTAATGGTCATAATGGTCGACAGCGTCCGCCATGTTGAACTTTCTTATTTATGGCCCCATCTTCACGAAATTTGGTAGGCAGCTTCCCTGCGCTAACCGAGACCAAAGTACGTACTTACAGTGGTGTGAAAAACTAGTTGCCCCCTTCCTGATTTCTTATTCTTTTGCATGTTTGTCACACAAAATGTTTCTGATCATCGAACACATTTAACCATTAGTCAAATATAACACAAGTAAACACAAAATGCAGTTTTTAAATGATGGTTTTTATTATTTAGGTAGAAAAAAAAATCCAAACCTACATGGCCCTGTGTGAAAAAGTAATTGCCCCCTTGTTAAAAAATAACCTAACTGTGGTGTATCACACCTGAGTTCAATTTCCGTAGCCACCCCCAGGCCTGATTACTGCCACACCTGTTTCAATCAAGAAATCACTTAAATAGGAGCTGCCTGACACAGAGAAGTAGACCAAAAGCACCTCAAAAGCTAGACATCATGCCAAGATCCAAAGAAATACAGGAACAAATGAGAACAGAAGTAATTGAAATCTATCAGTCTGGTAAAGGTTATAAAGCCATTTCTAAAGCTTTGGGACTCCAGCGAACCACAGTGAGAGCCATTATCCACAAATGGCAAAAACATGGAACAGTGGTGAACCTTCCCAGGAGTGGCCGGCCGACCAAAATTACCCCAAGAGTGCAGAGACGACTTATCTGAGAGGTCACAAAAGACCACAGGACAATGTCTAAAGAACTGCAGGCCTCACTTGCCTCAATTAAGGTCAGTGTTCACGACTCCACCATAAGAAAGAGACTGGGCAAAAACGGCCTGCATGGCAGATTTCCAAGACGCAAACCACTGTTAAGCAAAATAATGTTTTTTATTATTTAGGGAGAATAACTGTATATATATATGTATATATGTGGATGTATGTGTGTGTGTGTGTATATATATATATATATATATATATATATATATATATATATATATATATATATATATATATATATATATATATATATATCTGAACCTATATATGTGTGTGAAATAGTTTTTACTGTCAAATAATGCAAAGAGTATGTGACATGTGTTTCGCGCTAATTCTGGGCTCATCAGGTGTACACACTCACTGCACTCCCTCTCGGGAATCGAACCTCAGGCATCAGTGGTTCATTTATTTGACAGTATGTAGATCAGAGTAATTATATTCAAGGCATTCGTAGTCTGAACCACAGTCTGACTGTGTGGGTGGTTACCTGCCAGGTAATGCTTGTGGTTGGTCAGCAAGTCGGCTAATGTCCGCCATGGTGCCCTCTTTCAGTTGCGAGAAGCAGATCATAGAATGGTTGAAATATATATATATATATATATACTAGCAAAATACCCGAGCTAGTAGTAGTACCGAAGTACTGCATTAAAATTTTTATTAAGAAGAAAATTTAACCTTTTTAAACAGTGGGACAATATGCCAATAATTAATTGTTAAGGATCTCTTTGTATACCATGTTGTCAGTTCGGCCCTCCGGTTGTAACATGACCAAGCTGTGCGCTGAGCTTACTCTTGAGCATGCAACTTACATTTGGCCATGTGAACAGTAATCTTGTCTCAAATCTCACGGCTTGGATTGCTGCTGTCATAATTGGTTTGAGTTTCATGGTTTGTTTCAATTATGACAGTATTTGCAGGATTTGTTGTATTGAAGTGACATTCGGCATCTGTCAAGCATTGTAAGCACACAACCGGTTTCAGCGATAAAATCACATCCAACTTTTGAGAGTTTAAACATTCATAAACATCAAAGTGTCCACTACTGAAATCGTCACCTGTGAATCTAAGATGTTTAAGAGGCACTGGCGGTTGTTGAAAGGTGTAAAATATTTGGCCATTTCGGTACACTTGAAAGCGACAACCGAACAATTCTGCGGAAGCCATCAACTCACATGCAGAACCATAGGTGAAGGGCTTAAGCATTTCACTCTTATACTGCTCCTGTGTAGTATAATTATCTCATGTACCGTCATCAGTCCACACTTTGAACCTGTCCCAGTCATTCAATACATAAGACACAATGTTCCTCCGGATATCAAGAGTGAGCCTGATATGGACGTGCAATATGTAACAAAGAGAATGGAAAAGGTAGGTGGTATCTCTGGGCATGGAAACCACTCAGTAAATGATAGTTGTTTGATCGATAGTGATCATCTCGATAGACATGGTAATGGGGGTGGGAATGATAAAGGAAATGGGTACCTGAGCAATGTAAAGTAAGTGTAAAATACCTATACAATAACTATTATTGTAATAAACAAACAATAAAACAGCGGAGAAGCTGTGGATTAAACAAAAAGGCTGTAGTTATCAGTAGGGAGACGTGAATCCCGTGGCGAAGCAAGGAAAGGAATGTAGAGACTGGAGCGACGGACGGCCTAATATAGGCAGGCAGCCAATAATTTAGCAGGCGTTGGGATGGGGGACCCAACGCCGCCTCACACGGTGACCAAGCTGCAGGCTATGGACATATATATGTAGAATTCAGTTAGCGTTGGGAACCCGTGTACCAAATTTCTTGAAGATGGGCCCATAAGTAACAAAGACTGTTGAAAAGTTCAATATGGCGGCCGACAGTGGCATCATACCACCGAAATAAGTATGTATATTGGTTTCGGTTAGTGCAGGGAAGCCACCTACCAAATTTCGTGAAGATGGGGCCATAAATAAGAAAGTTCAACATGGCGGATGTTGTTGACCGTTATGACCATTATGCATAGAATTTCGAAATGAAACCAGCTTAACTTTTGTAAATAAGCTGTAAGGAATGAGCCTGCCAAATATCAGCCTTCTACCTATACGGGAAGTTGGATAATTAGTGATGTTGGAAAATTCAATATGGTGGCTGACAGTGGCGTCATACCACCGAAATAAGTATGTACATTGGTTTTGGTTAGTGCAGGGAAGCCACCTACCAAATTTCGTGAAGATGGGGCCATAAATAAGAAAGTTCAACATGGCGGATGTTGTTGACCATTATGACCATTATGCATAGAATTTCGAAATGAAACCTGCTTAACTTTTGAAAGTAAGCTGTAAGGAATGAGCCTGCCAAATTTCAGCCTTCTACCTACACGGGAAGTTGGAGAATTAGTGACGTTGAAAAGTTCAATATGGCGGCTGACAGTGGTGTCATACCAACGAAGTAAGTACGGGTATTGGTTTCAATTAAAAGTTCAATATGGAGGCCGACAGTGGGATCATACCACCGAAATAAGTACCAAATTTCAGCCTTCTACTTACACGAGAAGTTGGAGAATTAGTGACGTTGGAAAGTTCAATATGGCGGCTGACAGTGGTGTCATACCACCGAAATAAGTATGTACATTGGTTTCGGTTAGTGCAGGGAAGCCGCCTACCAAATTTCGTGAAGATGGGGCCATGAATAAGAAAGTTCAATATGGCGGACGTTGTTGATCGTTATGACCGTTACGTGTAGAATTTCGAAATGAAACCTGGTTAACTTTTGTAAGTAAGCTGTAAGGAATGGGCCTGCCAAATTTCAGCCTTCTACCTACACGGGAAGTTGGAGAATTAGTGACGTTTGGAAAATTCAATATGGCGGCCGACAGTGGCGTCATACCACCGAAATAAGTATGTACATTGGTTTTGGTTAGTACAGGGAAGCCACCTACCAAATTTCATGAAGATGGGGTCAGCCTTCTACCTACACAAGAAGTTTGAAAATCGGTGCCATTGGAAAGTTCAATATGGCGGCCGACAGTGGCGTCATACCATCGAAATAAGTAAGTACATCGGTTTCCGTTAGCGCAGGGAAGCTGCCTACCAAATTTCGTGAAGATGGGGCCATAAATAAGAAAGTTCAATATGGCGGACGTTGTCGACCGTTACGACCGTTACGTGTAGAATTTCGAAATGACACCTGCTTAACTTTTGTAAGTAAGCTGTAAGGAATAAGCCTGCCAAATTTTAGCTTTCTACCTACAGGGGAAGTTGGAGAATTAGTGATGAGTCAGTGAGTCAGTGAGGGCTTTGCGTTTTATTATTATAGACTAGCAAAATACCTGCGCTTCGCAGCGGAGAAGTAGTGTGTTAAAGAAGCAATGAAAAAGAAAAGGAAACATTTTGAAAATAACGTAACATGATTGTCAATGTAATTGTTTTGTCACTGTTGTGAGTGATGAGTGTTGTTGTCATATATATATATATATATACATATATATATTTATTTATTTACACACACACATACATACATACACACACATATATACACACAAATACATATATATATATACATACACACACACATATATAAACATATATATACATATACATACATATCTACATATATACACACACAGCTATTTCAGTATCAGTGCAATACGCTGCTTGTTAAAACGGATAACTCCGCTCTTACGTGCAAGTCTCGTGGATATTATGAACTATCGTATTTGTTCAAGTTCTATTTAAATTTTAAATAGAAGGAATTTTTATTTAGTCGACAGAAATATCTTTGGTAGGAATGGTAAAAACAGACAGGAATATTATTCCTGAATAAATCAACTCAAACCTTAAACAACTTATAATATTTTGCTCTCCATAAAAATATATCCTGTCTAAATTATACAAGTTAGAAATAAAGTAAACGTTAAAAGAACAAACATTCAAATTTCTTTACTCTTATGTAATTTATATAAAAAATAAACTTAGATTTTAAATATCCCAAAAGATTTTGCTCTCCATAAAAATATATCCTGTCAAAATTATACAAATTCAAATATGAACATGCTGCATAACAAAACCTGGAAATATAAATAAAATGTGTTCCTTTCAGCAATAACAAATCAAATCATTCAGTTGTCTTTGCTCATATGTCATTTTAGAGCTGGACGCCTGGCATCTTTTTTTGGCAACAGGTTCGTTTCTGTTTGGTGTGAGGTTCTGTGTTGTGGAGATTCTCAGGATGGATTGCAGGTGCTCATCAGTGAGGCGACTCCTGTGTGCTGTTTTGTTAGTCTTTATCACTGAGAAGAGCTTCTCACACAGATATGTGCTACCAAACATGCACAAGGTTCGAGCCGCATGTAGACGGACTTTTTGTTCTTCAAAGTCACCAAAGCGCCGTGCAAACTCAGTGCAGTGCTCAGTTTATCAGCAAAGTGTGTATTTGGGAACACCGTAGTGACGACTTGGTTTAACATTACTTGGCAACAGGGAAAGTGGGGCAAGGTGCACTGGTGCATTTGTGTCTCCCATAAAAGCAGCTTCACTTGAAATCACTTTGTGATTGTGCACGGTAAAACGTCCGCTGAAGTGTCAGATTCTTATTTAATTCTTCTGCTTTCTGTATCTTCTGCATTGCATTCAGGTTACCCTGATGTTTTGTCTCATAGTGCCGTCTTAGATTAAATTCTGTAATTACAGCCACATTAGCTCCACAAATGAGACACACGGGTTCAGTAAACATATACTCAGCCTCCCATCGGTTTTTAAAGGCTCTATTTTCAGAATCAACTTTTCTCTTCAGCATCGTGTGAGCTAGCTTCGCAATAACTTGCAGCATCATAAGCTAGACTTGATTAACGTGGTAAGTGTTCGGCAAGGCAGCTGAAGCGCTGCATTATGGGATCTGTAGTTTATTGTGTTACCAGCGCTTCATATACCCGGGCCATTAATAACAATAATACAGTATATAAAATGATCTCGGGCGGATATAATTACACGGGCGGATGTGGCCCTGCCCTTGAGTTTGACACATATGGACTAAATAGAACTTGAAAAGATATATTTTTTCAAATGTGATCGCAATTCAGATAGAGTTGACGCGACTACAGCCTGCATGCCTCAATAAGTCATCCTCCCTCGCCTTACTTTTTACCGTTCATCTAATGAATACACTGAGTATGGCTTTACCAAAACAATCATTGATGGCGAATAAAGTATCCATTATTCGAGTATGTAGATCGGGATATATATATACATATATATATACCAGCGTATGCAGCGAGAAGTAGTGTGTTAAAAAGCTAGAAAAGAAAAGGGAACATTTTAAAAATAACGTAACATGACTGTCAATATACAGTATTTGTTTTGTGAGTGTTACTGAGTGTTGCTGTCATCAAGGATTTGATTATCATTATTTCTTTCAATCAGGTTCGTATTTGTAGGATGTGTTGTGTTCAAGTTACATTCCGTGTTTGTCAATCGTTGTAAAGATGACAGGTTTCATTCATCGATTCGTTTCTTACTGCATCAATAAACAGCTCGTCTTCTTCTTTATCTGAGACCTGACACACTGCATGCACGGGTTTTTTACACTGTCTTCCTTTAGCGGGACATTGACTTTTTCCACGTGTGCTTTGTTTCCGCAGTAGTTGGATTTATGAATATGCTTGTATCAGACGCTTCATATTTTTTGCTGCCTTTTCAATTGTGTAATTCGGTTTTGTTCAGCTTTTGGAACTGTTGCTTTTATCTGTGCACCGCGTCAGTTCACGTGAGCCGCTCGGTGTACATGCATCGAAGGTTCCCAGCTGTGCTGGTGCCATCTCGTGCTATGTCCATGGCTGTATTTAATGTTACCTTAGTCCTGGCACTTAAAACTTTCTCTCGCAGTTTCGCTGAGTTTGTGTCAAACACCACCCTGACCATCTCATCTTCCTCTCCATAAGCACAGTCCTTCACCCGTGAATATTTAGTGGGAGTTTGCTATTGGATTGCCGCTGACGGACGGCCTTATATGGGCAGGCACTAAATTACAAACGCCAGCGACCCTGTCTATGAACTTAATTTAAAGTGTAGGTTTACATTGTGCTTTGTTTCCGAAGTAGCAGAACTCATGAATATGGTTGTATATGTCACTCGCTCGCTTCTTATTGTTTCGCTGCCTTCTCAATTATATAATGCATGTTTTCTTCAGCGCTTTTTGGAGGTCTTCCTGGTTTTCTATGTACTGCGTGATTACGTGGGAGGCGTGATGATGTCACACGAAACTCCGCCCCCACGGCGTTCAAGCTCATCTCCATTACAGTAAATGGAGAAAACAGCTTCCTGTTATGACCATTACGCGTAGAATTTCGATATAAAACCTGCCCAACTTTTGTAAGGAAACTGTAAGGAATGAACCTGCCAAATTTCAGCCTTCTACCTACACGGGAAGTTTGAGAATTAGTGATGAGTGAGTGAGTGAGTGAGTCAGTGAGTGAGTGAGTGAGTGAGTGAGTGAGTGAGGGCTTTGCCTTTTATTAGTATAGATATATATATGTATATATCTATATGTGTATCTATATGTGTATATATATATATGTGTATATATATGTGCATATGTATAAGTGTATATGTATATATATTTATCTATACTAATAAAAGGCAAAGCCCTCACTCACTGACTCACTTACTCACTCATCACTAATTCTCCAACTTCTCGTGCAGGTTTCATTTCGAAATTCTACGCGTAATGGTCATAACTGGAACCTATTTTTCTCAATATACTGTAATGGATGTTAGCTCGACGGCCATGGGGGGCGGAGCTGCGTGTCATATCATCACGCCTCCCATGTATTCACGTGAATCCTGCACTTCAAAAATACTACAAAAGTCGGGCAGCCGGCGCACGCGTGCGCACGCGTAGCTGTGCTGGCCTTTGAGACGCTGACTGCGCTTCTGCCTTAAGTGAAAGTAAACACTTTTAATTTTTTTCCTCCTTCCCATGAGCTGTAGCCCAGACAACTGTAAACACGGGATCCCATTTCTATACCGCGGCAAACTAATATTAAGGCGCTTCGCACTTTCTTTTACACGTATACGATTATGAGGTCGTCAGGTCGGATTATGAAGACACGCACAGGAGTGGAGGACCGACAGTGCCATCCCGGCCAGTTAATAGCAGGGCCGTCTCTCCAGTCTACACGAGACCCACCACGATGCTCATATCATCAGCGAAGACCTCTCTATATACACTATATACACTATATAAAAAAAAGGCAAGTTTCCTTTCTTTACACCTTTTTTCTTTTTATACCAAACCAAATCCTTTCTCTCTTAACACTGCAGAGGATACAAAAATTATTTTCTTTTACTTGCTGGTAATGACGGTAAGGCACATTACCACAGGCAGAAATTTGGACGTTCACATAGAAAATGTAATTTCTATACCTCAGCCGTCGTGTAGTGCCTTTCAAAAGGGATCAACTACCAAGAGATGATCCATATACATATTAGCTGCTGTTGGTAGTACTTACCTCTTATGTTATACCGGCTTTAAAATGTAGCTTACCCGAAACCACTCCAGTGGTGCTCAATGTATATTTACTTCTTAAAACGTTAATGTTTTACTGTTTAATAACTTATAGACTACATTTTATTGTTTTCCCTTGCACTCAGTGAGCGAGGCCAATGGGCGATCAGTTATATACAGTATATATATATATGAATGACCTCCAAAGAGCGCAGAGACTTTTGATCACATGAATGTGTCTGCAAAAAGTGACGTCTCCTGCCCTGCAAATGTCGAGCAGGCGGCGCGCGCGCGCGCATAGCTGTGCCAGACTTTGAAACGCTGACTGCGCTTCTGCCTAAAGTCAAAGTGAGCACTTTTAATTTTTTTCCTCCTTCCCCTGAGCTATAGCCCAGACAACTGCAAACACGGGATCACTTTTCTAGACCGCGGCAAACTAATATTAAGGCGCTTCGCACTTTCTTTTGCATGAATACTATTGTGAGGTCGCGGAAGACACGCACAGGAGTGGAGGATCGACAGTGCCATCCCAGCCGGTTAATGGCAGGGACGTCTCACCAGTCTACACAAGACCCACCCGATGGTCCCCAAAAGGCGCTCATATTTCAGCGAAGACATCTCTCTACACTATATATATAAAAAAGGCAACTTTCCTTTCTTTACACCTTTTTTCCTTTTATCCCAAACCAAAGCCTTTCTCTCTTAACACTGCAGAGAACACAAAACTAATTTTCTTTAATTGCTGGTAATGCCGGTAAGGCACATTACCAGAGGCAGAAATTTGGATGTTCACATAGAAAATGTAATTTCTATACCACAGCCGTCGTGTAGCGCCTTTCAAAAGGGATCTACTACCGAGAGATGATCCATATACATTTTAGCGGCTGTTAGTTACTTACCTGTTGTGTTACACAGGGTTTAAAATGTAGTTTACCCGAAACCACTCCAGTAGTGCTCAATGTACCTGTACTTCTTAAAACGTTAATGTTTTACTGTTTAATAACTTATAGACTACATTTTATTTGTTTTCCCTTGCACTCAGTGACCAAAGCTATACACACACATATAGACACATACATGTATATACACATATATATACCTGTGTGTATGTATGTATATATATATATATACATATATATATATATATATACATACATACACACACACACACCTATCTACATTATATATACACACACATACATACACACACACACACACACATATATATAATTTGTGTGTATGTATTTATGTGTGTGTATATATAATGTAGATAGGTATGTATATATATGTGTATATATATTTATTTGTGTATATGTAGATATGTCTGTGAGAAAACACTAAAAAGGAGGCGTGTCAGACGTTGTGGTACATTTTCTGATGCAGCTAGATGAAAACAACTTCGTGACGCTGCCGCCAAATGCACAAAACAATTACTTTGACAATCATGTTACATTATTTTCAAAATGTTTCCTTTTCTTTTTCATTACTCATTTAACACACTACTTCTCTGCTGCGAAGCGTGGGTATTTTGCTAGTATATATATATATATATATATATATATATATATATATATACACTGTATATATATATATATATATGATGTATGAACTTGAACTGAATTCAGTTTTGTAAGAAGCATGAATATTTTTAAAACATTTCTCCATGTAGTAGACTTGGTATGAAGCAGGCCACATTTCCAAACTAAAATGGATGGTATGGGACAATATAAATCCTGACCTAGGATACAATATAGTGCAGCAACCAGTTTCAAAAACTGACCATTAAAATTTATAAAGAAGATGAAGAGGTAGAGATGAGGACAAAGAGACACCAGGTGGTATAACAACAGATCTTAGCTGGAGATAAATGAGAAAGGAAGAAGATGGAATAGGGAATCCAAACCTCAAAGAGTGGAATGTGTAGAATTCTGACTCATTAAAAATATCTCCTGATGTCTGGAGACCACAAGATGACCAAGATAGGAGGGAAATGGGATATATCAAATGTATTGATTGCCACCAATACGTCATGGAAGACTGGATTATGCAAATGCCATGACCGTCTACCACCTAGCCACTTTAAAGTTTATTCCAAGGTTTCCAGTCCGTTTGTCTGTCCAGGATTTTAAATTAACCTGTAGCTCACAAACCGCTTGAAATATTGACCTGAAATTTGGCACACATATGCTACATGACGTCTACTATGCACTTTCAGGGTGATGATTAACCTCCAAGGTTATTCTTCTTTTTATTTTTATTTTATTTTATTGTAGAATCAAATCTCAGCAGTGGCCAGCAGTGCGGCGCATGCGTATGGGCGCCGTTCACATCCCTACTATCTTCACTGTCATTTCCCCTACCTTTTCAAATCTTAAATCTTTCTTGAGGCAGATTGAAGATATAAGTGCCAGCTTAACTGAAATATTAAGGAAAACATACTAAGTAATTGCAACACAAACACTGAATTTCAGTTTTAACGCAAAAAGATGCCGATGAAAGAAGAGAAGAAGCGGGCCACTAGCATGGAGAAAAGAAGGGCTCCTCAGGAACCAGCGAGCGCATCAACCTCTGAGCAAATAAATGCTAAACGTACAGAGAAAGAGTATGAATACTCATAGTCAAAGTCAAGCGTATTCAATGCACGGCCCCGTTACTGTTCCACAATAATGTATGTGACTTTGTCGATTTGATTTAATTTTGCCCAAGCCACCATGGCAGACCTTCAAGTGACAATGATGATAACGCTTTTCAGCATGACGGACTTGTTCATAAAAAGTTTGTTTCCCTATGGACACACTGTTAATCAGCAATGTTACATTGAGCTGCTGAGGTGTCTATGGGAAAGCATCAAAAAAAATGTTTGAAACAGTGGCTCATCCAAAACTGGATTTTGAACCATGGCAGTGTGCCAGGACACACTATGTTGTCAGTCAAAGGGTTTTTGACAAACAAGAATGTGGTTGTTACTTTACACCCTCTGCACTTGCCAGATCTCACCCCTTTTGTTCCTGAAATTAATATTGATGCTAAAGGGAAGAAGACTTGCTAAAAAAAGAAGAAATCTAGGAAAAATACAGGAGATTTCAGAAATGGTAACAAAAGTTGAGTACAAAAAATGTTTCCAGGAATGGGAGAAGCGCTATAATAAGTGTAAGTACCCTGAGGAGAGCATTTTGAAGGTGACTAAAAGTTAATTGCTGTAAGTTTTGTAATAAAGTTTTTTTTTTAACAGTTCTGGGAATTTTTGGATCGCTAATCATATTTTATTCTAGGTGTAAGATTTGAACCAGGGATACTAGATGTGTGAAGCAGCCATGCTAATCACTCACTAGTTTGTAAACACACACAGACCTACGTTCTCCATTCCAAAAACACAAAGACATACATCGCAATTTCTATTAACTAAGAATGTTGTTTAATCAATTTTTTGTTTTCTTTCTTCTCCAGTGATAACCGGCCAGATCTTTTATTAGCACAACTTATTTAACATTTTAGCAAAAATATCTGTACTTGTTTATAAACTATTCATTTAAATTTATGTTTGGCCTCCTGTATGTAAATGTTGCTTGTGTGAACTACAAGGGAGTGTTGCAGGACCCCAAACCCCAGACACAACGGCATAGACACAGTTTCAGATTCCAATAAAGAGATTTATTGCCACGTATGCCTTAATGTACTCCACAGTTCCAGTAATAAGACCAACTACTCTCCCGAATCTGAACCCCGGGTTAAACGCAACAGCTTCCTTTATACCTGACCCAGAAGTACTACCACATTGCATCCAGGAAGCCCTTCTCGTTCAGACAGCCCTTCTCCATGATAGGAGAGTCTGTCTCCAGCAGCACCCTCTAGTGGCACCTGAGAACCCCAACAGGGCTGCCCACCAAAACTACAACTCCAATGCAGCCCTGTGATTGTTGCCACCCTGTATATTGGGTTAGTATATGGCCCTGGGAAGCAGTCCCTTCCTGTCCATCCATTATAATGGCCTCCAAACCAGGAAAGATAGAATTAACCAATCTGGTTGGGATGCTCATCCACCAACATCCTTTCCATTAAATGGGCCTCCCGGCCAGGTAAAGTGCTATCAGTCCCAGCCAGCATGCCAGCTAACTCATGTTGCCCACTAAAATTGATTACAAACTTTACCTGAAGTATTTTATGTTTATGAATCTGTACAGTATAAGAACTCAGCATATTTTCCCTAATGATCAGTGTAAAAAAAATAAACCAAATTGAAATTGACATGTTTGAATTTCTAGATATTATAATGATGCAGTGTTTTACTCTATATAGGAGCCGAATTTGTTATTGAGGTTTGCAGAGGTGTGTGAATAAACCTTGCAATTCATTTTTCATTAATGCAAAATGAAATTATTCACTCTATTGTTCAGAACTAATTTAAAAAATATTTCATATATCATTGTACTTGGCAGAACATATAAGGCATGCCGTAATAAAAGTGCCTTTGAAACATAATAATACTTGATGTACTACATGCCTTTAGAAATGTGACAGAAGTAAACTAAACTGCTGCTGCCTTATTTTCAGTTCATTTAGAATTAAATTAACCTATAGTATTTTTGTAAACAAACCATGGATCGCCGTCACTGTGGCATATGGATGTTTGCAATACATAAACAGGTTTTACTGCCTCAGGGGGAGACTCAGTACATTGTCTGCATTGTTTTGGTTCAATTTCGGAGTTCTATTTAAGAAATGTGAATTTAACTGACATTGATTGGTGAGATTCAAGGTACATCTAGATGCTAAATGCCGTATTTCCATATAGCAAGTCATGAACCAAGCCTAATACTATGCTAACCTACAAAATGAAAAACTGTATGTCACTTGCAAGTCTTGAGCCACAGTATATGTGAAGGCTGCCTAACATTCTCAGATGTTGTTCGTCCTTAGAGACCAAGTATTTTTTCTACTTTGAAAACTCTTGCAAGATTCAGAATTTCAGTAATTTGAATGACTGCAGTTCTGACAATAACTGCTAGAATTAATTTAAAAAATCAGAAACAAACATCACTTCTTTATTTTGACAGATAAATTACCTTCTTCACATAGAAACCAGTGCTACTTTCTTTTCAACAACAGATGGTATTTGGCAACATGATGGAACAATGATTTACACTAACGCTTCAAGGCACTAGCATCTTCTGTGCTCCCAAGTGGAGTTTGAATGTTTTTCCATTTTCCATGTGCGTTTTTTCAAGGTATTACGATTTTCTCTCATATCACAAAGATGTGTGTGTCTGTGGAAGGGATGGATTGGCAACTCCTCCATGAAGGTTCCTGCATCAGCAAAATCAAGGAACTGGCTATTGATGTTTGCCACACCAAAGAGCTTTTATGCGTTTTCACCATTTAATGAGAAGATGTACAGGTTGTACACTACTACAATTACTTAGGGGTCCACATTAATGATAAGTTGGAATGATCCAGTAACATAAAGGAACTATAAAAGTAGGGGAAGAGCATACTCTTTTTTTCCTTAGCAGACTGTGTTCCTTTAATGTGAGTAGTGATATCTTTTACATGTTCTATAGCTCTGTGATAACCAGTTTAATTTTATACACTGCAGTGTGTGTCAAAGTACTAATGAGAGATGACAGCAAGATGTAGGCAGTTCAGATATTAAAATGAAGAATGATTTACTCATAACAGTTCATTAAAAATATACACACTTCATGATGGAAAAATATTTATAGAGAAAAAATTAAAGAAAGATGGATAAAAGCTTTAAATAAAAAAACACACATAAGTGGGAAGACCAGAACTATACAAGCATACTCCCCCACTGTGCAATTTACAACAATTCCCTCAAACAATGTGACTCTTACCCTGCTAAATATGAAAAGACACAGGTAAATAATCAGTCACAAAATTCATAAAAATGAAAAGGTTTAGCAGCAGCCCAAAAACACGAATACAAAAATAAAGCTCCTTCCAACAAAGAAATCAGGAGCCTGCCCTGGCTTTTAGGGGTGCTTGTTACCTTAATCAGCAACTGAGTCACCTGGCTATGGCTTAAATTAGCTCTTCTGTTACTCTCTCTAAATCACGACAACACCTGAATGATCAACCATCCCTTGCTAAGAAGATGAAAACAAAACATCAAAATAAACATATTATCACCCCAAAGGCCTGCCTTAGCTTAATGAGTCACATGCTGATGTCTGGCAAAGTCATTCCAGCAGTCAACACACCTCATACACCCATGACCATGTATAGAGATGAATGATGGTTACCCGAAAAATGGCCAACAGGTAAGACTCTAGCTTTTACAATTTCCATATTCAGAGTCATCAAGAAAACTGGAGTCAAACTCCAAACAATGCTGATTTATGCTACATCAAGTTGCTTGCTACTCTGTCTGGTCTAGAGCATGCAGTAATAAATGTGTAACATAAAGGAAATAAATAAAGTGTTCTGCAGCTAGTTGGAACTAAAGCAGCAATGTCAGCCTGAAAACAATACAGCGTGGTGAGGTTGTCAGCATTGCTGTGTTCTGGACCATTGACATTACTTCAAGAGAGGCCCACCAAATCAGTAAACTAATTAAGAAGGCAAGATCAGAAATGGGATGTACTTTTGACCCCAGAAGGTAGTAGTGAAGGAAACAATGAAACTGATGGTCATTATGAACAATGCTGCACATCCTCTCCTTGAAACACTGACACTGAGGACTTTCAGCCAGCAAATTATTATTATTGTGTGTGTTCGAGAGGGTTGTTGTTAATTATAATATTTCAATATTTTTTGAGCTTCTGTAAAAGCTAAATGTCCTGTTTGGACAAGTAACAATCTATCTATCTATCTATCTATCTATCTATCTATCTATCTATCTATCTCCTTGCACACCATAAATTGGAATAAAAAGGCACAGATACAGTATGAATGAATATATGAATAACAGACATTATAAAACCCGTATCAGCCAGTCAGAGAGCAACTCCTTAACATGATATCATCAAGTTCACTTGTTGTTCAGCAAGTGGCAACAGATGCAAAGTAGGAACCAACCTGGGACAGTGTTTTAAAGCATCACCAGGCTTACTATCAAGCACCCCCTAATTCATGCTGTCAAAAGGACACTATAGAAATAACACTTAATCTAAGGTAGACATCTTTGGGAATGTAAGAGTAAAACTAGTATACCCAATGGAAAACTTCCATAGAAAATGCAAAAATATGAAAACTCTACACAGACACCCAGGCACTCGATTCATACTCTGGACTCTGAACCACTGAAATATCAGTCCTTAAAATGGAACCACTTAACGACTGGCTTGATGATTTGTTCATTTGTTTTTCTTGTAATATAAGTAGAATAATAGTTCTAAGTGTTTGGTCTGGTACAACGATTAAACAACTTAATAAAGCCTTTGGTACATGTAGCCAGTGACTACTATTTTAAAGTAGCCATTGGTTCTAAGTTGTATTAAGGCTAAACAAGTATTAAGGTCTTGTTACCCAGCATACTATAATCCTAGTCTAAAATGATATTTACCAGTTACACATTTTCTAAGTGTAATTTTGATTCCTTACTACAGTGGCTCTCAAAGTGTTGGGCGGTCCCCCCTAGGGTAGTAACAAAAAAGAGGGGGAGCGAAGAATTGAAAAAAAAAACAAGAATCAAAACCAAAACAAATTCACTTAAACTACATTCTCATACAATACTAGAAAAATAAATATAGAGTTAGATAAATGTCGATAAAAGTTAAGTAGGTATAATAAAATATGCATCTATGATATATCATTAATTAAAAAAGAACAAATTGGTATTAGTGGGCTCCTTTCAAAAAAACCTTAGGGGGGCGCAATTAAAACTGTTATGAAAACTCAGGCTGCAAATACTTGAAGGCTGAGAAACGCTGCCTTACTATTTCATGTAAATAGAAGAAATAATAAGAGCAATGTGCAGAAACTGGGTAGCATGTGGCCGGGGCCCTTGCCCGGCCAGGACGCCTTAACGCTGGGAGGACAGGGGGAACAAGCCTGGCCAGAGCATTACCTCCCCCTAGATGGCAATCCCCCTGGGTTGTGGCGGTGCCTCTGACTCCTGCAGGGCTTCATGGGAGTTGGAGTTTGGTGCAGCCCTGTTGGGATCCACAGGTGCCACCAGGAGTTGCTGCAGCAGGGGCTTCTGAGCCCTTATAAGCAGTTCTTCCACCACACCCGGAAGTGCTGCCAGAAATAAGTAATCAAGCACCTGGAGCACTTCCAGGTGCCTTATAAAAGGAGCCAGCAGCCACTATTCAGGGAGCCAGAGTCAGGAGGAGGAAGACTAAGCTTGACCCAAGGAGTGGAGGAGAAGGAAAAGAAAGAGGAAGACTTATTGTTTGTACATTGTGCTGTGCTTGGACTGTGTTGTTGGTCCTGTGGGAAACAGGGAAGGCGTTTCCCACGAAGAAAAAAATAAAAAATAAAATGTGTGTGCCTTGAACTTGTGTCCCACACTTGTCTGTGTCGGGTTCAGATGGCAGTACCAGCCTGGGTGGACTATAATTGTCTCTAAATTATTGTTTTGGGTTTTATTTGGACATACTGCATTGTATCAGTTTAAAATGGGACAAACACCTATCAACTAACTTTAATACTTCTTCAAAAATAGAAAAGAATTTAAAAAAGAGATCAATACCTTATAATTCTTCTTCTTCTTCTACAGCTTTTCCCACTTTCATGTGGGGTCACCATACCAGTCTTTACCATTCACTTCTGTTGTACTGTATCTTCCGTGTCCTGACACTACTTTCTCCCTTCACACAATCCATTCACTTTCTCTTTCAAAGTCTTCGCCTCCGTCCTGAAATCCCCTTATCTATGATTCTTCTCCCCACATTGTTTACCTGTCTTTGCATGAAATACCCACACTACTTTAAGATTCTTTCCTGTATATTCTTATAGATTTCTCCAACTTTAACTGATTCTCTTATTCTTGATCTTATCAAACTTTGTTATTCCACACATCCATCTCAACATCCTCATTTCTGTAGCATCTAGATTTCCTTCATGCACATGTCATTCATTCCCTATAACACATACTTGAGGTGTTTAGTGACCCCTGTGACCCTGCTTCACAGTCTCCACTATCAATTTACAGAGAAAGTTGGTAAGATTACAGTACATAATATTACCTTCTTGAGAGGTGGTTTTCTTTTCTTTCCTTTTTTTTCACCACAGTGAATCTTGTCATATTTTCTAAATACCAAATTTTATATTTCATTCAAAAATTAACACAAAACTAAAATCTGTCTCAGCCATTTATGCTGAAGGGCAGGACCCAACAATAGATGTAACACAAGTCCATTGAATAGCAAACTCAAATTATTCTAGGGAAGTTAGAATATTGAATGTAAAAAAGGTTCCCAAAGGTTCTCCGGAATATCCAGGGAGACGAGTGGGGCAGCTGAAAGGTATGGTCTATCTGTTATTAGTCCTACCATCCATTTCCCTGTCATAGAGAGAGAATAATTGATTTTTGTTTTAATTTAAAGTATCTCTTAATTAATTGGTTAAATATCTGTCCTACAGCACATTGTGGATGATGTCAGACTGGGACAGACAGTGTCCCATTAAATGTTATTCACATCTAACCAATGCTCAGAAGCTATTAAAATGCCAAATTAAATGTTAGATTATATCATAAAATCTGCCGAATATTAGTCAAACAACATGATCCTTAGACTATGTAATAGACTAGTGAGATCGGGAGTTCTGTGTGCTGGTTTGGTCACCTGTTTAGTCTCGAGTAGAGGAGAATGAGACCTAATCCAGGTTTTCAAAATTCTCTAAGGCATTGATAAAGTAGACCATGCAGAAAAGTCTCAACCGTGAATTAAATACTTGGTGGATAATATTGGAAATTAAGTGGAAGTATGTTTAAGACTGAAGCATTTCTCTACTTAAAGCAAAACTGCAGCCAATTACCAAAACGTAGTTCAAGCTGAAATCCGTGAAGACCTTAAAGAAGAATCAGAATGAGCTATTGGGACAGTTTAGCTATTAGCTAAACAAACATGTCTAATGGACTGAATGGTTTCCTGTCATTTGTCAAATTTCCTATGTTCTAATAGGAGTTGGAGTGAATATTCAACCTAAGGTGGATAACTTTAGGACATGGGAGGAAACTGGGGCTCGCAGATTAAAATCCACATTGGCACAACAAGTACATGTGAACTACTCATAGATAATGATAATGCCAGGTACCTTAAATCCTGGAGCTTATGAGACAGCAGGGCTACCCACAACTGCCTCATAATGTCTAATTGTCTGGTCACATAGAACTGCAGCTTAAATCAGCTATTTTTTTTTGGCTAAGATTTTACATAATTTCCATAAAATGCCATGGCGTTCTGTGATGGAGTGGTGTATCATCCAGGCCTTCCTCTTGCTTTGTGGCCATTGTTTAAGAGTTGGCTCTTCAAACACACCTTCGAATTGAATTAAACAGGTTTGAAAATGTTTGAATGCTTAAAAATGTCATAACTTAATTTTCATGCATTACATTGTGCACTCAGGTTTTTAGATGCTTAGTGGAGTTAAATTACAGTTTATCTTTAGCCTTTAACATTTTAGAACGGCAATGTTTCTTTGAAACACTACCACATTTTCAGTACATTTTTTCCTGAATTAATTTGCAGCTTTACTGTATTATTCAGTACTGCATATCGCTTGCTCAGCAGGGAGTACAGAGGGATCCTAATATAACAAAGATTTAGAGATATCATTTCAGTGTTATCTGACACAAATTTATTTTGAACATTTTTTTTGCAGTATTGGTTCTTTTTTTTTTTTTCCAGGAAATAAAACATAAAATTTATTAAAGGGATGTGCATTTGCCTTAATGTCCATCTAGTGCTGTTTCACTGTGTATACAGTAAATGCCACCCAAGCCCTGGGGTTTTCCCAATACTTATGTCAGGTCATGGCTGCTCCAGTCTGAGCTGAGAATTTCAGATGTCTGTAAACACATTATTATCATAAATGCCATCTAGATGTAACATCTGGCAAGAGTAAAGATAGAGGAGCTGCTATTGATAGTGTCCCCAGGACACCATTGTTTGGCCATTCTAATTTGTATATATGCGTTGGGTTATTAGTGTGAAAACCTTAGACACACAGCTTCTTGTTTTTCTCATATCTTCTTCTTTCCCAAAAAAATTCCCACATAATTCAAGCTAGTGAAACATTTGTGTACATTTTCCTCTTTATACTGTATGCCACTTAGCCATAGAGCTTTTTGTAATAGACAGCTGTAGGGCTGTCAATCAGCAAAGATTAAATTACTTTATCCATCTAAAAGAGCGTAAAGGTCAATAAATAGAAAGAGTTCTCTGAGAGAAGAATTAAAGAAAAAATGTCTTTGATGGTACTGTGCCAAGTGTTCATTCGGGTGGGGGATAACCAGTGGAGGACGCACCTTCAATTAGGTTTATAAATGTCTGATACTAGGAAAAACAGTCAGTGCTGCTTGGTCTGTGGTGTGAAGATGCATCAGTGCATTCTAGGTGAACTGAGCAAAAGAGACAAGAGATCACAAGAGTGCAAGACGTCAACAGAAGACCTGCCCTGAAGCGAAGATGTTTGCAAACCTTCTTTTGCTTTCCCAGGTGTAATGATGTCTGACATTTCTAATATCTGTTCTTCTTCCTTCTGCAGTAGTTGGCATGATCACTAAAAGGCTCCAAATGTTTCTGTTACTCTCCACAGAGTGTTTTTCTGCCAGTTTTGTGTATATTTGTTTCCATAGGTAGAGTGCTATTTGTACCATTGCTTCAAGGAACCTACAATACTAAAAATGCACGTTTCTTTGCTGATAGAGTGAATTCTCTTCACAAATTACATGCAGTTTGTTAGACAAATGTCTGAGCTTTACCTGAATTAAGAAAGGAATGGATACTACTTTTCTTTTTTTGTAGATGTTCAAAACTTTTCCGCACTTTTTTTCACTCTGTTTATTAAGAATTTCAAGAACAAATTGCATCACTTTTCTACATGGTCAACTTCCTCTGTGATGCAGTTTTCCCAGGGTCATATCAATGTTTTGATGCCATCAGCAAAAAATGTTTTTGGTTGAGCGCGTAGCCAGTAATGCAACACTGCTTTCACATCATCAACACATGGAAATCTGGTCGTGGCTGTAGCTGGACGTCCAGAGCACTCTGCATCTGTCACACTAGTATGGCCATTTTCAAACATTTCAATCCACTCATAGACGACTCTATGAGAGAGAACTTTATCCCCATACTGAGCACACATGCGGAGATGAATTTGTGCTCCTGGCACACCTTCTGCCACAAAAAGTGTATAACAGAACAATGTTCCTCTTTGGTGCAATTTATGTTTCGCTGCCATCTTCACAACAGGGTGACAACTCTTATTCTAAACTGCAAGGGCAGCCAGCTTGCCAGACAGAACTAGTCACATGACACTCTCAGACACAACCAATTACTACTCTTCCCACCTTCACCGTTTCTAATGAAAATATAAAAGTGCGGAAAATTTTTGAATGTCCCTCGTATAACCATGTTAATTACAGAGAGAGGATAAATGTGCCTTTGATTTCTATGACTTGGGGCTAAATTGCCATAAAATTTGAGATTGTTGGTAAATAAAGTAAAAAGTAGAGTGACTTTGTTTGAGATTTTGTTAGAGGACTGTACCTATACAAAGTATTCACTCCCTGAGAAGTTTTCACATTTTATTGTTATCAATAGCACCTGATGACCCCGATTCTATTGATTCACTAACACAATATCTGACTAGTATCTCAGAATGGATGAATAGTAATTTTCTCAAGTTAAATAAAGAGAAAACTGAAATTTTAGTGATCAGCAATAATGGATACAATGAGGCTATTAGAAATAAACTGGATACATTAGGATTAAAAGTCAAGACGGAGGTAAAAAGCTTAGGGGTGATTGTTGACTGTAATCTGAATTTTAAATCACATATTAATCAGATCATTAGGGCAGCATTTTTTCACTTAAGAAACATAAGTAAAGTTATACCTCTTATATCACTGAAAGATGCTGAGAAATTAGTTCACGCGTTTGTTTTCAGTCGACTAGATTACTGTAATGCACTCCTCTCTGGACTACCCAAAAAAGATATAAATCATTTGCAACTAGTGCAGAATGCAGCTGCTAGAATCCTAACTAGGAAAAGAAAATCAGAACACATCACACCAGTCTTAGCGTCACTACACTGGTTACCTGTGTTATTCAGAATTGACTTTAAAATTCTGCTTATGGTTTATAAAGCCTTAAATAATCTCGCCCCATCTTATATATCGGAATGTCTGACACCTTATATTCCAAATCGTAACCTCAGATCCTCAAATGAGTGTCTCCTTAGAATTCCAAGAACAAAACTTAAAAGAAGTGGTGAGGCGGCCTTCTGCTGTTATGCAACTAAAATCTGGAATAGCCTGCCAATAGGAATTCGCCAGGCTGATACAGTAGAGCACTTTAAAACACTGCTGAAAACACATTACTTTAACATGGCCTTTTTATAACTTCATTTTAATCGTAATTTAACTTAATCCTGATACTCTGTATGTTCAATTCATCATAACAACTATTCATGGTGGCTCTAAAATCGGTACTGACCCCTACTCTCTTTTCTGTTTCTTTTTCCGGTTTCTTTGTGGTGGTGGCCTGTGCCACCTCCACCTACTCAAAGCTTCATGATGCTCCAACAATGATGGACGGATTAAAAGGAAGAAGTCTACGTGATCATCATCATCATCAAGCCCTTCCGTGAGAATCCTAAATCCAAAGAGGACTGTTTTATTTATGTTAGGTAGAATGCCCAGAGGGGACTGGGCGGTCTCATGGTCTGGAATCCCTACAGATTTTATTTTTCTCCAGCCGCCTGGAGTTTTTGTTTTTCTGTCCCCTGGCCATTGAACCTTACTGTTATTCGATGTTAATGTTGATTTATTTTTTATAATTGTGTCTTTCATTTTTCTATTCTTTAATATGTAAAGCACTTTGAGCTACTGTTTGTATGAAAATGTGCTATATAAATAAATGTTGTTGTTGTTGTTGTTATATAACATATTGTCTGATATTGATAAACAGAAAAATACTGTTTAATGTGAAGATGAAAACAGATCTCTGAAAAGTGGTCTAATTTAACTTCTAATATAAAGCTGTTTACATAAGTATTCACTCCTTTGATATTACTATTTAGTAGATGCACCTTTAGCAGCCATGACATCTTTGAGTCTGTGTGCACAAGTCTTTTCCTTTGAACTTTACACATCTGTACACTGCCATTTTTCCCAATTTTTCTTTGCAAAACTGCTGACTCTCCGTCAGAGGTTCATGACTGAACAGTCTTTTTCAAGTCTTGCCACAAATTCTCAATTGGATGGAGATCTGACTATGCTACTCTTGGACATTTACTTTGTTATTTTAATGACATTACTGACTTTATTCCTCAAGTCATTGTCTCCCTGGAAAACAAATCTTCTCCCAATAAGGAGGTTACAGACTGCATTAGGTTTTCCCTTTATTTTTTTGCATTCATTGTACCATCAGAAGCCTTCTGGGACTAGAGAAGCATCCCCACAGCATCAGGATGCCACCACCATGCTTCACGGTGAGGAACGGTGTGTTTTTTTATAACGTGTACTCTTTGTGTTAAGCTATTTAGTCTGGTGGCAAAACAGCTCAGTTTTTGTCCCGTCAGACCACAGAACCTTTTATCAACTGATTTCAGAGTCTCTCATGTACCTTCTGGCAATCTTGAACTACATGTTTTTTTAACATTGGCATTCTCATTGCCAACAATTGTTGTCTGCAAAGTCTCACCAATGTCAGATACTGTAGCTTGTAACACCTTTAGGGTTCTCATGGGTCTCTTGCTGGCCTACGTTACTCAGTCTTAACCCTACCCCTAACCCTAATTTCCAGCTGCACCATACTCTTTCCCTTTCATAATAATTGACTTACCAGACTTCAAGGGATATTCAAAGACTTGGATTTTTTCTTGTCTCCGTCCCTGACTTGTGCTTTTCAAACACATTTTGTTGCTTAGAGTGTTCTTTTATCTTCATTGTGTAGGTTAGGCCATCATAGTGACTTTCCACAAGCTGGAACTACTGACTATAGACATGTGACCACCATTGAACTAATTCTGTGATTTCTGCACCAGTGATTATTTAGGAGGGTGGCACGGTGGTGCAGTGGGTAGCGCTGCTGCCTTACAGTTAGGAGACCCGGGTTTGCTTCCTGGGTCCTCCCTGCGTGGAGTTTGCATGTTTTCTCCATGTCTGCGTGGGTTTCCTCCCACAGTCCAAAGACATGCAGGTTAGGTGTATTGGCGATTCTAAATTGTGCTTGGTGTGTGGGTGTGTGTGTGTGCCCTGCCCGGGGTTTATTTCCTGCCTTGCGCCCTGTGTTGGCTGGGATTGGCTCCAGCAGACCCCAGTGACCCTGTAGTTAGGATATAGCGGGTTGGAAGATGGATGGATGATTATTTAGGTGCAGGATTATTAATTTAGGATAATTTAGGATTATGAAAGGGACTGAATACTTATTTGTTCAATTATTTTATGTTTTACATTTGTCATTAGTTCACTTTACAGAAATATGTTATCACTTTGACATTGAAGATTTTTTTCTGTTCATCAGTGTCAAAAATGCCATTTTAAGTCCACTATAACAAAATCTGAAAACTCCCAAGAGGTGAATAAGTTTTATATGCACTGTGCACATGGAGTGCTGAAAAGTCATTAAGGGTTAATACAGCAAGAAATATAAGAAAATTAAACATGGAACAAAAGCTATGAAGAGACTACATTACTAACAAAAAAAAGTAAAACAGGAGCCTGTTTTTTGAAGTTCTTGAATCCAGCTTTAACAGTCCACCACTCAGGAGTTACATCTGATTCTGTGAAAAGTATTAAGTCGAGGAGGATGACAGCTGGCACAGAGATCGATATACCTCTAATTTTCTAACGGCAGAAAATCAACACTTAAACAGAGTTTGAATGAATTGGCTCTTAGAGCCACAACAGTAGCTTAGTTTATAGATGTTTGTAATTAATGTACCAAGCAGCACATCACACAAATCCTCTTATCACTTCAGCTTATCTGAAATTATTCTTGTAGTATGGAGCCAGAGTTCTGTGTACTATGCAAGTGTTGTATTCTATAAACTGGTAGCTGAGAAGAAGGCCTGTTTTGCTATGTCAAAGGCATAAGGGCATTGATGGTCTCAAATTACACCATTCAGCTTACGGGTTCCAAACGGGTGTCAAGCCACTGCATTGTTCATTGATTAGTATTTGAAAACCGATGCACGGTTGCAATGTTTTGTTAAAACTATGCTGGAGTTATGGCTGAAAATAGCAAAGAAAATAAATTCAGTTTTAAGTTAAGTGTACCGTTTCCCTAGCTTTAGCTTTATTTCATATTTTCTAGTATGGTCAATTGAAAAGCACAGCTTTTTCTAGGAGAATAACAATCTTGTAAATCACACAGCACACAAACTTCTTTTGGATTCAAGATTGTTGCACCAAATAATCTTCATATTGTATCTTTGAAAAGTGGTGACACTTTCATAAAACAGAGGTAGTTAGAGACTTGAACGCTATTCTCAAATGGGTAAGAGATGATGATTATTTCTATTAAAGTAGCAAACTACATTTTGCTTAAATGTTAGGGCCATGTACCTGTTCTCTCCCCCGGTCCTTCCATCACACGTCCCGGCTGGGCCACAGCACTAGTTTAATTAAGTGTAGAAGATGAAATGAAATGATCAAATGGGTCAAACCAAAGCATAGCCTGTAAGATGGGCAAAAGGTCTGTACAAAGAATCTGAAGAAAATTTAGAATGCGAACCAAGTCTCATAAGTTGAAACTGAAGGAAGTTATTAACTGACTGAAAAGATTTTCCAGTAAATAATCTGAGTTGGTCATGAATTTGTGTTTGAATTATCTGGAAACTTGCTTGCTAGTGTTAAGGTGGTATCATCTTAACTATTCTTCACAATTATTATGTCACACACAAAGCCAATATTGGTGTCATGATTGGCTGGGAATGCCATTGTCAACAACAAAAGACTCTGAACGAGAACTCAAAATGAGGATACAGTGAAATCATCAAAATATCTTTCCAAGGACATAAAACGAAAATTTACATAACTATATTGCAGATAGTGGAAAGAAGACTAACAGGAAACTGCCTAGTGTTGAGCAGAAAGGCAACATGTTTTCAAAGTCATGCCTAGATGATTTTGTGCCATTTTATGTTTAGATCATGATCTTCTATGAATTTATAATGTAACAGATATTCAAACTCTTCTCTAGTAAATACACATCCATCCAACATCTCATCACAGGTATCATACCCATTGCATATTAATATGCCTTTAAGTCTAGAAACTAAAACTTCATTCTTATCAACCTTTCAACAAAGTGAGAAAAACAAGTGGGTTTAGCCTTCTGAGCTGAAGTGTTACCGACCTCAGGCCTAGGGGAACCTGGGCCAGGTACAAGCCACTGTTGCTACAGGGTGTAGCCACAGCGATATGGTGTAAAGCTTAAAAGAAACAGACAGCAGTCCCGAGTCTCAGACCATCCTTCTGTTTTTTTTCTTTTCCCAGAAATATATATATACTTCAATTGATCAACATGGCAATCAGTGAAAACAATGGTGCAAGCCAATTTCCTCTGCATAACAAATAGTGTAAACACATTTACTTTGAGTCCTTGATTAAAAACCAACTTTCCAAGGAAGCAGACAGTTCTGTATCCCCACATTGTATGTAGATGAGATTCTAAGTCAAAGCAGTCTGACTATTCAAAGCAGGTGACTCTTTAGCAAGACAGGTAAATATTTATGTCCTGTAGATAGCCATCAGCAATAACCTGTAGCAGAATTTTCTAGAAATTCTGCCTTTTCTAAGTAACACACCGAAATGTTATTTTCTTTATAATGCTGAGTTGTAGCCCATTACAGAAGGAATAAGCTTATCTCCATGGAAGCTCTTTGATTCAGGACAGGGGTGTCTCTGCACTACTCTAGTTTCAGGGACATGTCTTAACTAAGTACTTTACCATCCATGGATGAGAAGTGATACTCAGAAATTGTATTATCATGTCATTACCTTTTTCTAGAAATTCTGCCTTTTCTAAGTAACACACCGAAATGTTATTTTCTTTATAATGCTGAGTTGTAGCCCATTACACTCTCCCCTACTTTTTTTGAGATGGCTCCTGACATCTTGCTCTAAAGGCTCAGCCTTTGGTTCAGTGTCTATTGTGTCTCAACTAGTGGTCTTAGATAATAATCAAATCCTGGGTATGCTGGATACACTATTGTGTGGCTTGGCAACAGATACATAGGATTCTGTATAACTGCATGGACACCAGGATTCCAAGGCTGGTATGATGGCTGCCCCAGTCTGTGGTATGTGAATACTTCTCTGGGTCTGACAGTGCGAGCCGATCTTCTTAAAGTGTCCCCTTCTCTGTCACTCTGGTGTTCTGTTGCTAGGTCTTCTTGACCATTTGTGGGTTCCACTACTTCATCAATGTTCTCCACCTGGGGTTCAGCAACACTGCTCTCCATTTCCAGTCCTTGTTCCCTTGATGTTCCTTGCAAAGGATTTCTGTCAGGTTGTCGTGGTTCTCGTGGTTCAGGGTAGAACTCTCGGGCCTTGGCTCTGAGCCTGGAGCGTGACTCAGATTCTATTACCTCAGATCTGACATGTGCTGGAAAGCATGGCAAGCAACGGGGACCATATGAGGTTTCTGCTTCCTCATCGGAGTGATCAGACGCTGAGTCTGGTGTCTCACTCTTTGTTCTTGCCGGTCTTTGCATTTTCCTTTTCACTGTGTTTGATTTAGTGTCTTTTCAAAAGGTAAGTCATTGACAGGCAGCAGGAGGTTGCGGTGTAGTATCCGGGTGCTCTGCTACCAACTTCTGGCTGTACCTTATACACTGGGCTGTCTTTAATTCTCTCCACAATACGACATACCTCTTTTTCCCAGTAGTCACGGAGTTTTCCTGAGCCTCCTCTCTCAGATAGGTTTCTGACTAAGACTCTGTCACCTGGTTGAAGAATAGCGCCCCTCACTGTACGGTCATAATACTGCTTACCCTTGGCCGATGCTTTCCGACTGTTATCTGCAGCAATCTGGTAAGCTTCTTTCATCTGGGTTGCCCATTTTGCACAAAGTCCTGGCTGTCTGTTTCCTCATTGTCAGTTGTAAGATTAAACAACAAATCGATAGGTAATCTTGGAGCTCTGCCATACAAGAGGAAAAATGGTGAATAGCCAGTTGATTCGTGTCTTGTACAATTATATGCATGCACAATTTGTGGTAGGTAATCTTTCCACTTTGACTTTTCTCTTCTTCCAAGGTTCGAGCATCTGAAGCAGAGTTCGATTGAATCGTTCTACTGGATTCCCTGTGGATGGTAGGGAGTGGTGCGGGAGTGAGCTATTCCAGATAGTTGTTGGAGCCTCTGAAATAAGTTATTTTCAAACTCACGCCCCTGGTCATGGTGCAGCTTTGCAGGGTAGCCAAAACGGGGGATAAAGTCTTGGAAAATCTTCTCAGCTGCGGTTTTTCCAGATTTGTTTTTGGTGGCATATGCTTGTGCAAAGCGAGTGAAGTGATCCATGAGAACCAGAACATAGTCATAACCTCCTTTACTTGGCTCAAGACGGAGAAAATCTACAGAGAGCAGTTCAAAAGGTTCGCTTGTAGTAATAGAGCCCATAGGTGCTCTGTCTTGGTTACTAGGGTGCTTCTGTTTGATGCAGGCGCATTGTCGAATTACATAATCTTCAATCTCTCGCTGCATGTAAGGCCAATAAAATCTTTCTCTGGCTAGATGAATCACCTTGTCAGATCCGATATGTCCCATATCATCATGGAGGCTTTTAAGGACAACTGGTTTCAGCTTATGTGGCAAAACAAGTTGCTTTCTTTTTCCTACTTGCCTGTACAGTACTCCCTTGTAAATGGTGAGTTTGTTCCATTCATGTATCAGTCTCTTTGTTTCAATTCCCATTTGTTCCTTGTCCTTCTTATTTGGACCCCATCCTCTGCTTTTGAGGTTAATGATTTCACTGATGGTAGCATCTTCTTGCTGTGCGACCCTAATATCATTTAGTGTGACTGTATCAGCACTTTCTGGCAACACACCGTCATCCACTGAGGTGAACTGTAGAGCAGCCACCCATGGCACTTCTTTATCTTTAGCTGCTTTGTCCCCCTGCCAGACAGCTGAGACGACTTCTGGAGATATTGTTTCATTATACTCAGTGATAGTGGCCTGTAAGTTCACAGGGAAGCGGGACAGCGTATCTGCATCTGTATTTGCTTTCCCAGGGCGGTATTTGATGTCAAAGTTAAAGTCTGCTAATTCTCCAACCCAGCGATGACCCACTGCATTCAGTTTTGCTGTACTCAGAGCATATGTCAGAGGGTTATTGTCAGTATATACAGTGAAGGTGGGTGCATAATATAGATAGTCTCTAAATTTTTCACAGATTGCCCACTTCAGGGCCAAGAATTCTAACTTGCCAGAGTGGAGATGGTAATTTCTCTCAGCTGGGGTTAGTGTTCTTGATCCGTAGCCAATTACACGTAGTTTACCCTCCTGCTGTTGGTAAAGTACTGCTCCTAGTCCTTCGTTTGATGCATCAGTGTGCAAAACAAAGGGCAATTCAAAATTTGGAAAAGCAAGTATGGGTGGATTGGTGAGTATATCCACAAATTTAGAAATGACTGTACGATGTTCATTAGTCCATTGAACTGGTGTCCTTGAAGGTAGCTGTACATTGGATTTTATCCTCCCTCTTGCTGTAGTCGCCAGGCTGGATTTTCCAGTATTTCCAATAGTACCATTTAAAAGTTCAAACAAAGGTTTTGCCAACCTGGAAAAGTCCTGTATGAAGGAGCGGTAATAACTAAGGAAGCCCAGCAAGGATCTGACTTCTCCAACTGTTGTGGGTTCCTTTTCCATTAACTGTCGGACTGCTTCCAAATCCTTAGGGTCAATCTGCACCCCCTCTTCAGACACTAGACGACCTATGTACCGGATTTGTAGTCGGAATAACTCACATTTCTCTGGTCGTAATTTTATTCCGTGTTCTCTCATTCGAGACAGTACCGTCTCAAGTCTTCCACATGGTCATGAAATGTTTTTGAAAAGCAAAGTACATCATCCAAATATGGGGTGCAACATTCATCTCTCAATTGTTCCAGTACCCCTTCCATGCATCTTTGAAATGCTGCAGGAGCGTTGCTCAAGCCAAAAGGAATGCGTACCCACTCATATAGTCCCCAAGGGGTACTAAAAGCAGTGATAGATCTTGAGTCCTCATCCATGAAACCTTGATGATATGCACTTCCTTGATCCAGGATTGAAAACCATGAGTAGCCCCAAGATTATCCAGTAGGTCTTGAATGCGTGGCAGGGGGTGTCTGTCAGGGATGGTTTTACGGTTTAGCTCTCTAAAGTCCACACAAAGACGCAAACTTAAGTCCTTTTTCCTGACACAGACAACTGGAGAAGAGTAAGCTGAAGTGGACTTCTTATCCAACCATGGTCCAAAGGTTCTGGATGTATTCCTTCACCTCTTGGTATAAGGGCTTTGGAATAGCATTGTACCTTTTCTGCACAGGAGTATCATCCTTCAAGTGGATTTTTAGCTTCAAATCTGGAATGCAACCAATTTCACCATCTTCCCGTGAAAATACATCTGATTCTTCATATAACATGCGCTTAACTACCTCTTGTTCTTCCTCTTTTAAGTGGGACAAATCTACTGGGGGGTTCCATTTCTCTCTAGCAGTAACCTTGTATTTGTTGCTTTCCTGTTTAACTCTACTGTACTCTGTGTGTGCAGCATTGACTTGGCCATCAATTGGCTGACTGAGTATTACTGGGTCAGATGGTGGGGAAAGGACTGGCCAGATATCAATAATTTCTTCTAGAGTGCCTAATATTGTTCCACTAGGAAGGTAGATATCATGTAAGGTGTAATTTTGAAGAGGTATGGTAATTAGTTTTGAAGTACCAGTTGGGCTGTCAACAATGGCAGGGAGTAGTTCAATGCCCTCTGGGCAATGACTCTCTGCTAGTGGCTCAAAAGTCATTGTGCCTCCTCTAGGCAAAGCCCTAATTTTACATTTCACTTGACATATCTGACATGCTGGGATAACAAGCCCCTTTTTCCCCATCCTTACTGTAATACCTGGTGATATTGCTTCCCCAGGTTTTACTCCTACTGCAGAAATGATATTATCTGCTGTGTCACCTTTCACGTTTAATGCCTCACTCAGCAGCGCTAAGAATGGTGGTATCGGTCTGGTCACAGTTCTCTCTGATCAGTTCCTCTATAACATTGAAGCCTAACAGCGGACAGTTAACATGACTTTGACTTACTAACAAAGGAACATCAATGGCTACCTGCCCATGTCTGGAGCTCAGTATCTGAAGTGTCACCTCAATCCACCCTTCAAATGGAATCTCAGTGCCATTTGCTGCAGTAATACAGAGTGCACTTCCTGTTAATAAACTCTCAAGTGACTGAATCTTAACATCAGGCAATGTCTTCCTTACCCACTCTCTCCCCACTATGCTAACCTGTGCTCCTGTGTCTAACAGCATTTGTGTTTGAATTCCATTGATTACACACGTGACCATGCAGCGACTCCCAATTAGTTGGGCAGCACGTTTCGCTTTAGGGGGCAGTAGATACGTGTTTTGCATTGTGGGAACCTCAGTCTGGGGGGACCTGTTACTCCTGTTGGTCACTGGTTGTTCCCTCTCCAGTGACCTTCCCCAGTTTTCCGATTCCCATCTTTTAGTACAGCCAACAGCTCTGTGTCCCATCAAACCACAGCGAAAGCAGTGAGTACACCGTTCTTTTCTCTGCTGGGCACATTCTTGACATCTTCTTTTAGGACTATCTCTTGAGACCTGAGTGTTCAATTGTGGCAGTGCACGGACATCTGTCCGAGTACTGTTACCAGTATGCTTTGTGATCTTTTCAATATTTTCTTTTAACATAGACACTTGAGCTGTCAGCTGTTCGATGGTAGTATTATGAGCTTGATGTGCATAGAGAACTTTCAAATTATCACTTTCATTATGGTTCACAATCTTGTCAAATTGTTTTGCTAGTTCGACACTCGAGCAGTTAACTGCTTTATAGCTGCACTGTCAACTTGCATTCTATTGTTTGCTTGACTCAGTTCAGTCTGATCAGCCTGTGAACTGTCCTTTTGTTGTACTGAATTTACAGAGACAGACCTATGTTCACTCGGAGTGTGAAGACGCTTTATTCTCTCTGCTTCCTCCCTGGTAGATTTAGTTATCTTCTCTAGAATTATATCATCAGTCACCTTCAAGTCAGTAAGAAATGGTTTTATGTCTTGTCTGATGTTATTATTTTTTTCATTGAACCCTTGATAAAGGGTATGAAGAAATATGCCCTGAACTAATTTTCTGTCATAACTGAATTCAGCTCCGTGCTGTTCTGATGCCTGCAGCACACGTTGTCGAAGATCTATTATCCTATATACAAAATGTTCGGGTGTTTCCCTATCTTGTTGCTTTGTATTGTTTAGTTCCTGAAACAGTTCTGTGCTGCTTTTATCCCTAATGTGTAGCCTAAGAAATCGTTTGAGTTCTTCTAATGTGAGATCATCTCTACTCAAGAGAAAATTTTTGAAGATGCCTGGTTTAACAACTTTTAGTACAGACTTAACAATTTCAGACTCAGTAAATCCCTCATGTAGCCCTACATCTATTTGTTTGCAAAGGTTACTGTATGAAATTTCAGAACCCCCATCATAGATTTGCCCACCATGGACTTTGAACTCCCTACGAGGCAGAAAAGCAGTAACATCAGTGAGTCTTACCACTTGATCTGACGCCATATAAGGAAAGCATCCTTTCTCCAAGTCCCCAGAGTTCCTTCCATTTTCCAGGTTTGTGCCAAGATGTTGAGCTTGGCTCGACTGATTATCTTGATCCAGTCCTGTTGTGATAACACCTGTACAATCCTTACTCTTCACAGGGTTGAAATCCTTTCTGGTTAGGAGTTGTGAAATCATATCTTGGAGGTGAAGTAGGTGTGACATGCCTTCGTCCTCCGAATTTCTCAACTTTTCACTCTTAACATAATCAAAAAGGAAATAATAAAGTTCTTGTTCACCTAGTTGTGAGAGTTCTACAGTTTCATCGCCTTCTTCATCTCCTATACTTGCAGCCAGAATGCGGAGTTGATTGTAATCCAGCAATATTAATTTCTTATGGATATCCCAGATCAGCATCTTGCGTGGTCCAGATGTTGCCATCTTCCTTCCATACCTGAAGCTAGGCTCTCTGGATGACACACTCAAAGGGTCCTTCCTGAAGCTTCACAACAGGAATTCCCAGGCGTATTGATGACTGTCTCCACGGCAGGGTGCATATCCCGGACGAGCCCCCAATTGTTACCGACCTCAGGCCTAGGGGAACCTGGGCCAGGTACAAGCCACTGTTGCTACAGGGTGTAGCCACAGCGATATGGTGTAAAGCTTAAAAGAAACAGACAGCAGTCCCGAGTCTCAGACCATCCTTCTGTTTTTTTTTCTTTTCCCAGAAATATATATATACTTCAATTTCTGCATAGATCAACATGGCAATCAGTGAAAACAATGGTGCAAGCCAATTTCCTCTGCATAACAAATAGTGTAAACACATTTACTTTGAGTCCTTGATTAAAAACCAACTTTCCAAGGAAGCAGACAGTTCTGTATCCCCACATTGTATGTAGATGAGATTCTAAGTCAAAGCAGTCTGACTATTCAAAGCAGGTGACTCTTTAGCAAGACAGGTAAATATTTATGTCCTGTAGATAGCCATCAGCAATAACCTGTAGCAGAATTTTCTAGAAATTCTGCCTTTTCTAAGTAACACACCGAAATGTTATTTTCTTTATAATGCTGAGTTGTAGCCCATTACAGAAGGAATAAGCTTATCTCCATGGAAGCTCTTTGATTCAGGACAGGGGTGTCTCTGCACTACTCTAGTTTCAGGGACATGTCTTAACTAAGTACTTTACCATCCATGGATGAGAAGTGATACTCAGAAATTGTATTATCATGTCATTACCCTCTACCCAGGTTTCATTACTGGATTGGTCTAATCCCACACTTTAAGATTAATACACACATATATAGATACACACATACACACAGACCCTAACCACATAAGTGCCGTATGAATGACGCATGCACTGCCTATCACTTCCTAGCATTTCAAGCGCTACTTATCATTAATTAGCATCGCTTATCACTGGCACAAGCAACGTTCAATGTCCGATATGTAAACATACAAAGGCTCAACATCCTTGCCTATAGGCCATTTATCAAACTAAATATATCTTACTTGTTCCACACTTTTCCTTCTATTGGATGGAACTCCCTTCCTCAGCCTTATAAACCCCACAAATCAGAGAGTATGGCAAACTTCTGACTGCTCTGGGTGCTTTTAATATTTACTTTCTTACTTCAATGACTCTAGATATACAGACAATGTATATATATTTAAAAGCAACATGGTATTTATTAAAGAATAATAATACCAGTAGAAGAAAATATAGATAGCAAAGTCTGGTTATATATAGCAGGCATGTCAAACTCACTACCATTGGTGGGCCACTTTGACTGCCATATGTGCATCAGCGAGCCGCACTGCAACAAATTCTATTATACTATTATACAAAGTTACTGTAGCTTTCTTTCCAATACTGAAAACTTTAAAAAATGTAACACTTAAAGTTTAAAGAAAAGAAATTTATTTCCATACACTCTCTGTACAACAGCGTACAATTAGAGTCTTAGCCTCTTAGCTAGGTCCTTATCTTATTATATTACTTTGTATATCCATTGCTTATATAGGAGTCTTACAGTGTGAGATCTATTTCTTTTGTTCCGACACTTGGCATCTCTTGTTAGTAACCAGTTCGTCAATATCAGGCTTGAAATCTTGTGCAGCTGAAACTTTTATGAGGGATGAAAGGTGATCGACAGTAAGTCTTAAGCGATGTGGGGTTTTGGTAGCTTTCATTAACGAAAACAATTTCTCATAAAGGTAAGTGGTTCTGAACATAGACAGTACTCTCAAAGCCAACTTACAGATTTCCACATACGAGGGTGGCAGGTAAGCGTACAAGCCTGGCACACCAACTTTGTTGTATTTTGCCTTCAGAATAGAATCTGACTGCAGTTCGATCAATTCCATTTGGATATTCTCAGGCGCATTCTCAACGTTGTAATAGAACAGTGCAAAGTCCTGTTCGTGTGAACTGAAATCACGAAAACACTCACTGAATTCATTGCTCAGTAATTCAAGTTGGAAAACAAATTCTCCAAAAATCAAATTTTACTTTATTAAGTTTACTTCAAAGTTTATATTGTAAAATAAGCCGATATGCAAAAAGCCACCTGACCTACACTAATTTTACAAACTCAAAATCACAAAAATATGTTAATAAACAACTCACCAACTTCTCATGTCCATTTCAGATCTTCAGCTGTAGTCTGCTCTAACTGTTTGTTACAATACTAGCAAAAAATTACATAAAACTAGAGCAAAAAAAAGTGAAAATATGCGGGCTATTACTACTCGTGATGGTCAGTTCTGCCCAGTGGCCAATCTCAGCAGCCCAGCCAGTAGTGTAGCCTGCGCAGGGGCGGCTCTAGGCTTGTGGCGGCCCTGGGCAGAGGAAGAATCGGTGGCCCCTTCACCCGTCAATATGTCAATATGGTATCTTATGCATGGCGGATGGCCACTTCTGTTGCGGACACTGCATAGCCGCCTCATGCTCATGACATGCTTCTATATGCGCATGTCTGAAACTTTAACCAAGTGGCGGCCCATGATATTCTCATTACAGCAGAACGTTATAATACTACATATACTGTAGCTTACTGCTCTGACTCTAGCAACATTAGTAAGTACAGTGTACTAATTAACAAGAAACACAATAATTTTCAGCCACATTGCCGTCAGCTATGTCGTTATTTTCTCCTGTTTTATATTTAATATATATTGGCGTGGCGGCACTGTGCAGGTGCACAGTTTACACATGCCTAAAGCCCCCCCGATGCCCACTGCTGCAGCCTAGCACTTTAGTTGTGACATTGCAGCTCGTAAACTTTTATCAAGGCTCGTTGCTATACTAGCAGATAACGTTTCCGGTACCGTAATGCCAAGGGAAAACGTGGTTTTGTCAGAAGGCAGAAGAAAGAAAAGTCGATAAGTAACGCCGAAGATGCAGAATGATTCAATCACAAACCATAGTAATCATTTTGTACAAGTTCAGTGGTAACTAGGATCTGTCATGCAGGCCGGGGGCCACGTGTTTGACATGCCTGATATATAGTCTTTAGAAAAAGCTAACAAAAAATGTCAAGGATTGGATCTTCTGGGGCAGCTTTTGATCTAGTAATTGATGTTCTTCATAAGATGCTTTCACCGGTGATCATGAAACAGTCTCCTTTTCTGTTGTTGCCTTTGCCCTCGTCTGATGTTCTTTTTGTCTTTGCTGTTTCTTCTTCCCTTCTGTTCTGGCTCCTCAGACAAGCCATATTTATTTTTAAATTCCAAGTGAGGCTTCTGGACATGTGATATTACACACATTTGATTGGCTGGCTGTCTGTACGATGTGTGTCTTCGCTCACGAATTTTAATCTTTTAAGTACCTCCAAACTCCTTCCTTTCCCAAGTTATAAACTAACTTGGTTATTCCTAGTCCTACGGTGTCCATCTGTTCACAGATTATAAAGTATTTCCTGGTCTTCTGCTTTGTTTGCATAGATATTTTAAAGTGATTGATTACTGGTACAATTCAGAGAAAGAAGATGCTTTGATGTTAATTGTCCATGCACGTGTCCAGTTAATCTTTTTTTGCTTGAGCAAAAATAATAATGAAAATATGAGCATCTATTATTTAAAAAGTGTAGATCTGGCACACCAGGGCAGAAGTAAACCAAGGTAGCTCATGAGTAGCCTTCATGACTGCAGTAAAACAACTCATCTACATTAAGCCTGCTTTGTGCAATGAAGGAGAAAACGAGGGCATCAAAAGCTGTATTTGTGTCATCCTACTATTCATATGCATAGGAATGCAAAAGTTAGTCAGTGAGGACATACTCAAGTCATCAGTAAGAAGCTAGTGATTGAGAAGGATGAGCTGAAATTCACAAACAGTCTTGGAAATCACTTTGGCTGAAATTAACTGTCACATTGAGTACAGCTTCACCAGAATGCAAGAACCATGTTAGTCAAAATTTTAATTTCCTCTATGGTAGCAAACAGTGCAACATAGCTGCATAAAATATGAAGAGGAAAGATATCTTTTGGCTCTGCAACTTGAACAGATGTCTTGCAAAGTATTACAGCACTAAATAGGACATAGTCTAATGTGCCAACATGTATCTGTAAAAATTGCTGTTCTCCGTTATTCTTTTCCTGGGGCCACCTGCAGGTGTGATGTACCCTCAGTAGTTTACAGCTTCCGCATGGCTTCTGGTTTCATGGAATGAGTACATTTAACACAGCAGCAGAGGATGTTATAGGCTCAGTTTCTTTCACTTTTTTTAGCTCACGATTATTCAAAAATCTGTTATGGGAGATTGGTTCAGATTGGATTAAAATTCTATGAAATTTTATTTTTAGTCAAATGCTATTTAAATTTTTCATATTTAATTCCCAGTGGCATGGTGGTGTAGTGGTTTGCCCTGGTGGCACTGGTTTCCTCCCATACCTCAAAGTTGTACATGATAAATTATTTACTTCTGAACTGTTCCTGTGTGAGTGGGTGTGTGTTAGTGTGTATGTAAATGTGCCCTGGGGTGTCCAGATCAAAAATGTAATAAAATTTTATTTGTCACATACAATTATATACACAGCAAAATATGTAGTGAAATTCTTAGTTGCTAAATCTCAGAGACTCTGCATTAAGTAGTATATAAAATCAACTTTCTAAATATGATGATATTAAATGGAAGCGGTAGTATTTTAAAATTATAAACAACATGCAATAAACAAGTTTATAATAAATAGCTTAATAACCTAAATAACTTTATATAAGAAAATTAACAATACTTACCCTGAGACACTGACCTCAATTAGGATGTGGATGGACTGTGGACAGAAGCTCCTCTTTAATCTCTCTGAGATGGTCTTCAGATAGGGGTAGTGTTTCTTTGATCGCAGCACAGAGGCCGTTGTTGAGATGGTTGAGACTCAGAACGTTTTGTTTGACCTGGTTTGACATTGCATGGTCCTGGAAGTTACAGAGTACACTTCCAGTGATGCCTTGGGTTGTCTGCACTTTCTGCAGAGTCTTGCAGTCCTGCTGCAGGCTGTTTCCAAACCATATGGAAATACTTCCTGTTAGGATACTTTCAATGGTGAATATATACCAGTACCTTTTAGTAAAGATTAAATAATGAAACACAAACCTATTACATACTATCCTAATCTAAAAAACATTACATGGAGGGGACATGTATACTCTCTATGCCATATCCATCTATAGACAGTGTCACACACATGATCATAGGGAGTGTCTCATGGGCTTTGGTGAAGGGAAACACAAGGGTAAGGACATGGATATGATTCACAATAACTAAGATAGTTTCCATTTCCATCCTTAGATCAGTGGAGAACCTACCAGAAGAACAGTTATGCCACTTCTGCCCCGAATTTGTAAGCACAGTTTCTTCCATGTTCTCTGTGATATGCACCATCACAAAGCTGAAAGCTGAAGCTCAGTTTGAAACCTGTGTCAGACAAAAACAAAGCTCTATAACCAGGAAGCATATTTTCTGTTCATCTTGGAGTACAAAGGCTGGGTTACAAAACTAGAAAAGTTTTTAATGTTTGCTTCTTTGTTTTGTATTCACTGAACATTAAATGAGGGTGCCTTCAGAACCTCTACCTTTCATCTGCATGTTTGTGTTTTAGTCACAACAGATAACTGTCAAAGGCACCTAACTAGATAGATAGATAGATAGATAGATAGATAGATAGATAGATAGATAGATAGATAACAAAGGAGCTATATATTAGGTAGATGATTGATATGCACAAGTTTGGAATGAGCAACTCACTCATGCCAAAGGGCAACTATAAGAGAGTGGGGGTGTTAGGATAAAACAGAATGACATGTGTAAATCTAAGTTTTAAATATTTGCTCTCCTCAAATTAGAATGCGGAGTGCAAAACACCAAAGTACATATTTACAGGTTATTGCTTTACTAATTTATTTTTTGCAGCTTCTTTTACCCTAGAAGGCAAGTCATTGTGATTTTTTTTTAAGTAATAATAACCAGCTATGAAATGCAATTAAGGCAATGATTCTTTTTTATGAAACTTTCAAAATATGCAAAAGCCCTGCTTTTTGATAAAATGGAGAAAAAAGCTTAGTCATTCATTTCTTCATTGTGTAACTTGGTAATTTATAATAAATGTGAATAGCTTGTTCTCCCATTTTGATGTCACCTCAAAATAAATGTGCCTTGCAAGGATGGGTAATCAATCAATGATGCTGGTAACTAAAATTGTTCATTAAAAAGGAACATTTTGAGCTGAACGCTTATATTTTTAGTGTCTCTAGCAACTGCTGTTTATCATGTCAAGTGGGCTGTTTGCTTATATAAAAATACGAATCAAATATTGATTAGGTGATCATAATTCAGGAGGCACTTGTTGCATATTAAATTTCGTTGAAAAGCTATGCTAGAAAAATTTAATAGGAGACCATTTTCTGTAGAGAAGAATAACTGAAAAAGCTTCTTTGTCATTTAATGCCACTTCAGAAGACATAATCTTCTTACCTTCTGATTTGTATTTTCCCGAGTCACTTGATATCTTTATGACTATACATACTAGAAAGAAAATATGTTGGGCAGAAGTCTGGTAAGTGGCCACTAATGACTTTATTTAGATCAACCATGGAAGATTCATTCTATAATGCACACTTAAAACAGATTATAAGCCTGCCAGTCTGCCATGCAATGCTATTTAAATGTGAAAAGTCTACCTTAACTACATTTGTGCTGTACTAACATAACATTTTCCTGTCTGCTTAATCTGATTCAATATTTCAAAGTCCTGGAGCCTATCATGACAGTATTGGTCACATGGGTAGGAATCAATCTTGGAAAGGGTGTGATGAAGCAACTTGTGGGTCTGTAGCAGTGAAGAGTGTTCAATTGAAAACAGTGCGTCTCAGACTTGTGGTTAAAGGTACATGGCACTGCAATGTTGTGCGGCCCTGGACTGTTAGCGGAGAAATTGGCTGATCGCACATTCACATGCAAATGTGATCAGCTCAGCCAGTTTCTCATTGATTTAGAGTATAAAGGAGCCTGAGCACAACAGAGTGGGAGATTGTAAGAATAAGAGATGATTACTGGTGTTAGAGAGATAGGAAGAATTAAAGGGCAGTATCAGCATTAAAGGAACATTTTGTTAAGGAATTAGACTGAGTGCTGTGGAGTATCTGAAGTGGCAGCAAATCAGTGGAGCAGGTGAGATAAAGGGAAGCCATCGGAACTGGTTGGTGGAAGGATTTAAAAGACACAGTGCCATCTTTTAGATATGAAAGATGCCCAGGGAACTACTGCTGTCGAACTAGTACAGCTCAGATCCACTTGTTGGACGGTATGGTGAGATGTAACACGGAATGTGCATGGCACAGAGGCATCTGGTGAATGGCAAGGCATCATAGGAGCAGGCTGTCACACTTCAGGTCTGCAAGGTGGACCACAGGTGAAACAGGCTGCGTGGCTTAGGACTCTCAATGTCCCGATGAGGTCAGAAAGTGCATAAAAAGAATAGAATAGGTGTTATAGCTCTTAGCTGTTTTGGATTTTAACATTTTTATTTGGATATATTTATTTATTGATTTTACTTCCCACAAACACTTGTTTTTATAGATTACTAGCTTTGTTACACGTCTTCGTCCAGGAAATTTCCTAAGACAGATGGGCCTTATGTATAGTACTGTTGGTTAATCAGATGCATTACAAATACTGTGTAACTAATTAAGCACTTTTCTGTATAAAATATTAGCATTTTTTGATCCAGGGGATAATATTTTTAATTCGTTTGAGCTGCTTACTTTTGAATGTGCTGCATGCAATGCCCCACGAATGCCCCTAGTGACTTGCAAGAAAAGGTCAGCATTTTAGAGGAAATGTGTATTCTATTGAACTGAAATATGTAATCAGTAGTCATAATGTGAATTGTTAGATGTTGAAGATTTTAATTTGTTTAGGTTGTTCACTCAAGCATTTCTTTACACATTTTTTCCGATACACATAGCCAGACAACAATGCTCTAATACTGAATTTTGTTTTACTTTATTACAGACAGCATTGTCGTTTACAGGCAGCACATTTATGCTGTCCAATAAGTGAAGTAAATATTGTAAACATTGTGCAGAAGCGAACAGGTGACGAGAAATAATTTTGTGAATTACAAACAGCATGGACCCCAGAAAGCATCTACAGTCAGGGGGAGGTGAGTACTTGGATGGTGTGAAAGAAATTGCAGCAAAACTCTGCATTAAAAGACATCACCAACAGTGTTTCATAGTGATGCTAGAAAGGTGAATTAAAGTTGATTTGTTCAAAGCTAAAAACTGCTAATAATCTCAACTCTCCATTAGCATCAAAGGTACAGAGTGGGTTTGAATAAATGTCTACTAACAAAAAAGCAAAGATTACCAAATACTATTACTCACTCAAAAGCACAATCCTGTTCTCTTCTTGTAGCATTCTGAAAATCAGCATGTCCATCAGCTATGGAAAAAAATCGCGCTTCTTTCTGTTCAACCCTGGATTAGCTCCACTGGTAAATTTGCAGCATGTATTTTTTCCTTTTTCTTTTGCTATTTGTTTTTATACTTTGAAAAAGCACTTAATGCTGATTGTTGATTGGTATTGCAAACTTAATGATCATATTGAGGTGGACAACACTGTTAGTTTTGCAAACAAAATAAAATGTAATGTAATCAGTACATCTCAGATTTATTATCACATGTGGTGTACACAGTAAAATGAAGTGCATGCACAGCTAGTTGTAATGTGTTACCATCATCCAGCTGTCTGAATCTTGCTTCATAGATTACATCAAGTATAACATCAAAATAGGTAATAATAAGCAAAACAGCTGTCACAGATGGCTGGGCCGGAGGACCCCAGACCACGTGGGGGTGACTGCCCTGATGCCTATGGGGTCCACGGGTGCAGAGCTTTGAAGATCAACCCTGTAGGGGCCTGTGGTCACCGTCATGGGGCGCCCCAATGCCTTGGGAGCCCTGGACCTCAGCACTTCCGCCACACCCAGAAGTTCCGGGGGGGACAAGGATCGGGAACACCCGGAGTGCTTCTTTGTGCACAGCCGGCACTTCCGCCACACTGGGCATTCCCAGTGGAAGATTGTCGGGAGGCACCTGGAGCACATCGGGGTGATTATAAAAGGGGCCGCCTCACTCCATTCGTTGGCTTGAGTTGGGAATGGAGATGGACGGAGATCGAGAGGAGAGGCAAGGAGGCGGTCTGAAGAGTGAGGCATTTGAATAGGCCTGGACTTTGGGGGACTTTAGGGGGTTGTGTGTGCTTCACATTATTGTAAATAAATGTATTTTGGGTGAACCAGTGATGTCCGTCTGTCTGTGTCTGGGCTGGCTTCCACACAGCTCAGTTTCCTTTTGAACACATTACATTTTGCATGCAAGTCTACAACACCGAGACTTACTAAAAACAGGTATTTGGGTTTGATTGCTCCTTAAGGTTTGGCAACACTGCATACACCAGTTTTTGTATTACATTTCTCAGGAAAGGGTCCGGATTTCAAATAAATGGGGGAAAACTGTTTTTCGTAAATGAAAACATTTCTACACACAATCCAAGATGAGACAAAAAGGCAGACTCTAAGATAAATATTGTAAATTAGAAAGGCAATGAAATTGTTATCCTAAAGTGGCAGAGGAAAAGAAAAGTGCAGCAAATTCTGCCTTTGATGTTATGCTATGTTTATCAATGCTTTTATTTAAACTTTGTTAGTGTTGAAATTGTCAACAAGGTTGCAGATAAAATGAATGGTGTGTAATATACTGTATATCAAATACCTTTTTCACTAGATCAGTTGCTTGCATTTGAGTACGCTCACAGCCACAGTGCCTGGCAAGCACTTGAGCTTAATAATGCACTTGCTAAACACGTCTTCATTGAGCTTCGCGTCTTTCACCCTACTCCTTTCCTTTATCTTTTCATTTGCATAAACTGTCACACCCTATTGCTCCATGTGATCACTGTCAGTGCTGTGATGAAAAGGTGACAAGGTACGTTAGGATGTCCAAATCGCTAGAGCATTATTAACAATAAATATCAACAAATAAATAACCACAAGTCAACTAATTGTACTTTTTCTGCAACATCACTAAATTTCAGTTAAGTTAGTAAAAAAGTTTTTGATATTTTGGGGTATTTAGTGTTGTGGGGGCTGTGTACAGGAGCATTGTTGTAAAACAGAAGAGGATGGTTGACAGCTTTCCTTGTCATTTATTTCCTGAAGGCGACAAACACCCAAGAAGCAAATCAGAATAATATTTACTTATTACTTATTTAATATATATGTGGGGCTTTTGAAAAATGTAGTCAATTTGGACTGTACACTCAGCATCAAAAAAAAATCAGATAATGTTTCCAGCAATGGTTTGGACCTTGAATTTTGCAATGCTTTATTGCTTCTATTGTAATGGCTTTGGATCCTCTTCTTCTCATTTGTGGACTTGGTATACACTTGTACTCTTTCTCTTATTTACTGTCAAATGATGTTTCATTGTGAGGAGAGGTCATTTGGCTGGAAAGAGACCAAAAATAATGCTGAAAATATAGTAATAATCTTTCATGCTTTCCTTGTTCATGCCCAAATTTGCTTAATTCAGGATCACAGGGACTGGATTACACAGTTCAAAAATGGATGAATTTATATACCGCGTGGTCCTCTTCCTCCCGTATCTGGCTCATTTTATCCTGCACCCATGAGTACTTCTGGTAGTCCGTTGTACATGGACTAGAAGCACTTCCAGGTGAGGCTGAAGCTCAAGGAGATAGAGCTCTGCAGTCTCTGCGACACCCCCTAGCGGAAACCACGAACCCAACAGGGCTGTGCCGAACGCTTACTCCCATGAGGCCCTGTGGGAATCTAAGGCACCACTGCAACCCAGGGGGGCTGCCATTTAGGACTTTGGGAGAGATAATGCCCTGTATATGTTCTCTCCCCAAGTCCTTATATGAAGGTGTTCCAACTAGGTAAGGGCCGACTGCCACACAATGTACATTCTAAATTATGACTCAAGAGGCATTGCTGTCTTAGATAATTGCTGTATTTTTCCTACAGTTAATAACATTAGTTCTTTTAGTGATGTAAGTTATTTAGTGAATGGTCTGTGTATTGGCCAAAAGAATAAGATTACTGTGTTGTGTTCTATATGAACAATGAAGCTTTAATTCTTTAACTTCACAGTTCTTCCTATAGTGTGCTGTGATTTAATCTTCACTGCTGTTATGTTTAGTGTCCAGTTTTCCACATTAGATAGATAGATAGATAGATAGATAGATAGATAGATAGATAGATAGATAGATAGATAGATAGATAGATAGATAGAGTGACATTTGTTTAATTATATATTTAGTTTTGTTCTGTTCCTCATTCATCCTTCTTAAATGTCAATACTAAAGGCTATGTAACCTTAACCTTTCTTTTTGCATCACAGAGTTCTATTGATTTAGCATTTCGTTTATTGCAACAATTAACTTACAAATTTGACACCCAATCAATATCGACTGTTTCCTGCAAAATGTGAGTATTCTTCTTGGCAAGTCAAAAATGTATCAATCATAAAAAAACAGTTTTCAACGGTACTTTACATGTGATGTCAAAGTGAGAGAACTTATAAAACCATATATTAATTTAATTCTTCAAGGACTGTCATGACATATTGACTTTCTAGCAGCCTGCAGTAAATCAGAATACTTAATCTCAAACTTATCTTATAAAATTCATTTTTTGCTAACTGAGTAAAAAGCAGGTAAGCAGCAATACATTCATAAACTGCACTTCATTTCCTAAAAAAAATCTGGCTACTTCAACAATATATACTCTTAAAGTAATGATTTTTCAAAAACAATACCATAGAGGTGAAATATAAAATATGAAAAAGAGAACAAGTTAAATATTTTACTTATTTAATAAATGAGAATTAAGCAGAAAGTACTTATTTGCTGTGATTCTACCACTTCTCAATACCCAGTACCTTCATGTCATATTCTGCATGGATACCGCAATGCATCCATTTCATAAGCAAACTCATAAACAGAATATCTCACACATAAAAATATAATTTTACTGTAAACACACAGCAGTTCTAAAGCTTTTAAAAAATACTGACTAAATGTGCCATCGCTGTACCATAAAAGAGCTAAAAACAACAACAAAAAAGTATGAATATTAAGAGTATTTTTCAGAATGTTTAAAGTAAAACATACAGCATTTTCATTCCTGGCTTCATTATGGGGGGTAAGCATATTGATTATGTAACTCCAAGGCCTTGAATTAATGATCCGCACTCCTTTATAATACGAATTGACTAACACCTTGAGGAATCTGCAAGCAATTTAATGACGCAGTAAGTGTCAAAAAAAAAAATGCTGACATTGGAGGCATAAATAATTGAACCAGTCTTTCACTTCCACTGTGCAGATCAAGAAAACTGTCTAAATAAGGCTTTCATTGATGGCTTGCTGTGGTGTTCAGTTTTGTGCAGTGTCACCTCCCACCTTTTCATCTTGTCCAGTAAAAGCTTGGTCAAAGGGCTCTTCTGCTTCGAATGTGTAAAGCAGAGATCAGCAAATTATCTAAAACAAGCGGCAAACCAATTATAGCATTAATGTTTTTTTAGTCTTGTTTATATTACTGCATTAATAAAGAATAGCTAGTCATCCAGGATTTTAATTGACCCAGGGTTTTTTCCTTACTGTAAGTAAAGATTATAATTTTAAAGGTATTAGGGAATATAAATAATTAAGTAATCTAGCTATATAGAGTATCTATGTATATATATATATATATATATATATATATATATATATATATATGTATATGTATATATATATATATATTCATAGCATTCGTAGTCTGAGTCCCAATCTGATTGTATGGGTGGTTACCTACCAGGTAACACATGTGAATGATCTGCCAGTCGGCAAACATCCACCACGCCCTTTCACTTGCGAGAAGCAGATCATAGAATGTTACATAGTTTACTGTCAAATAATGCAAAGAGTACGTGGCATGGGTTTCACCCTTATTTGGGCTCATCTGGACCACATGCCGTGGCGCAGCGTAAAGAGGCTTCACCGCTGACGTCCAAGGTTTGATCCCCATGAGGGGTGCAGTGGAGTGTGTACAGTCAGGTCCATAAGTATTCATAATTTTGGCTCTGTAAGCCTATGCAATGGATTTGAAATAAAGCTACCATTATCTGATTGAAGTGTGGACTTTCAGCTTTAATTCAAGGGGTTTACCGAAGATACAGTATGAGCCATTTAGGAATGACAGCCATTTTTCTGTTGTGTGTGAAAATCCAACAAGATTACCAATTACAGAAATGATCAGACCAACCTGTCTGGTATCAACCATCATGATATGGTTGAAATTGTTTAGTTAACATTTCCTCCCCATTCGGATGTTTAAAGTGAGCATTTAAGCCTCTTATCCATACCTGCATGTTTTATGCATTGCACTGCTGTCACATGATTGGCTGATTAGATAGACCTGGATAAGCAGGTGTACAGATCAGTCAGTCCATCATTTTCTAACCTGCTTTTTCCTGAACAGGGTTGCAGGGGGGTTCTGAAGCCAATCCTAGCTAGCATAGGGGCCTCTGGACAGGAACAAGGCACCAGTCCATCAAAGGACGAACACATACGTATACATCAACCACAAACTAAGGAAGAAAGTGGAGCCCCTGGAGGAAATCCCCACAGACAAGGGGAGAACATGCCAACTTCATACAAGGAGGGCCCAGGACACAAACCCAGGGGTTCTTACCGTAGCGCAGCGGAGCTACCACTGTGCCACTGTGCATCCCCAGGTGTTCCTAATAATCACTCAGAAAATGCATACAGTATACTCTATCATAAATCATTCTATAAAGTGTTCCATATTGATGTAAAAATACTGCAAAAAATGTGCTTCACCACAAGTGACATTTTCATCTCAAATGCAACCATCATTGGAAGTTGGGAGCACAGCTAGAGAGCACATACTTGCAAGTACTTCTCCACTGCTAAAAATCGGTACTGGGTTTGTGGTTTCTTTTGAGATGGATCAGTTAATGGATTTGGGTAAAGTCAGTGCGGATGGTGTTCATTCTGACCCATATGAGCGGTGAGAGGTGCAACTGATTGCATGAATGCACAAGCCTGCAGTGCGGGAGCCAGATGATCGCATAAAAGGTACTGTTGAATATCTGGGCAGCACTGGAGGGTGGCAGAGGAAAGAGGCATTGGATTCAGCAGCAGAGTGAGTAATATTGATTGATTTTACCCCAAAAAATGGTTTTGTGAGTTATGCATTTTGCATAAGGTCACCTTCCTTTAAAACCAACTGCATGGAGGCTGCCTCTCACTAACCTGTCACTGTTGTAGACATTGTGTCTTTCCTTGGTTTTAGTAGCAGTACAGGTGACAGATCTGAAACAGTCTCTCAGAGGGATAAGTCTGACGTGATAGCCCTGCTCTTTGAGGTGATTCAAGGATCATCAGATCTTTGATGGTCATCTGTCTTGCTGGTCAACAGTTCAGCATGCCAATGATCCTCTCCTTGATGTGACCTTAAATCTGAGTTAAGGCTGACCATATTAGGAATTGTTTCAGCTTGCCATTTTCATTTAAAAGTACACCTAACAAGATTTGCTTATTTGGCATTTTTTTGTAAAGTGCATAAGGTGTAACCATAGTTTTGTCATTCCAGGTAATGTTATGGTTCTTTTTTTATAAAAAAAAATATATATATATAAAGAATATGCAATATAAAACTTATAAAAATATGCATTACCATTTAGCATTATATATGAATGGATATTAGGCATTTTAAAACATTGCATCCAAGCCAAGGCAAAGGCTCAGAGAAGAAACCAAGCAGAACGTGCCTCACGCAGAAGCAGAAGTTATCATTTGTTTTTTTTAGCGCGACCTTCTCCTAGAGCTCCAGCACCTTGAGGGAACACTAATATCTTGTGTTGTTTTATGAAACCATAATAATAATACATTCACGTAACACGACAGAACAGATGATGAGGTGATTTCCAAATCTACCTAATTAAGGATCTTTTCATTGCAAATTATGCTATTAAAAATATAATAGCTCCTTCAGAAGTTAGTGTCAGCAGTTAACCTTCATAAAAATATTCAAAGGGAAATTATAATAATGGTATCATTATAGTAAAACAAGGTAATTTTTTGAACTTGGAATGGATATTTCAGAATTATAAAGTGAGAGATGATGAAGCTGCATAGCACGGAAGGAGAACAACATGGTTGTCCCCAGCTGTAATTCAGTGGTTCTCAAAGAGTGAGTCGACTGGTTCGCTAGCTGACAGTAATCAGGGCAACGTGACTTTTAAATTACTCAGATACATTAGTCTGCACTTATTTAGTATTTATTTGTAACATTCAAGACTCCCAGCTGAAAATCAGCAGTAATGAATTAATATACTTAGATACACAAGAAATCTGTCTAAATCTACCAGAGTAGAGCACACTGTCTGACTTTCTTCTTGATGAGAACTATTTTTTGCTTCCGTTCAATTCCTTCCTGCTCCCTTTCATTCTTGTGGTAGCACCTCTTATCTCTCATACATTCTGTTTCATATGTGCCACATTTTTTCAACCTCTGTCTCTTTCCAGCTCAGCCAATCTTGGTCACTGCACAAGTCTCTCTTCCAAACTCACTTTGACGTCAACCTGGAGAGCCCACATCTGATCAAGGCAGTGCCCTTAACACCATGTCATTGGTGAAATGCATAATTCAGCGCTGACAGGAAGCCTGCTGTTAATTGATCTTCATGGCTGAAGGATTACTGGCTGAAATCGGGAAGTTCGCAACACAAACTCAGAAAATGACCAGGAGAAGAAACTTCAAAAAACATGCAAAATAAAAGTCTGTCCTATCTTTCAACAAATCCTATCTGCTAACCAATCAAAACTGAGAGCAAAAAAATTGGTCAAAAAACAGAAGAAACACAAAGTAAAAACACACTGAGAATTCTTCAGATTATCAACAACGTCAGATAGGAAGGAAGTGTTTGGGAAGAACTTTATACCTTTAACCATGGAAGTGAAACTCACATGCTTCTGGTTCAGTTGACAAGCAACATCATCACAAAACCTCCAATAAAATGGTGGATGAATTCAAAATGATGTCCAAATATGGCCCAAAATAGTGATAAATATTCTAGAGTAACTTTCTAGAATGGAAGCAACAACAGAATTGATTTCTGTGACTTCTAAAACCAATATTCACTTGTACAGGAAACAAAGAATATGTAAGCAATAAAATAGAAAACAATACCATTTGTAATACACCAGCACACTTACAAATGTTACAAGAAAATTTCTGTACCATCCTGACAAATGCTTCTCCACTAAAATTTTCAGTCAACAACATAATTCTTTAATTACGTAATTGGATTATCAAATAGAAGTTTGAAGTGAGCTGAACCCCATGTTGACTGTATTGTGTACAAAACAGAATTGAACCAGAGGATGGGACACTGCTCATGCGAAAAAAAATGTTCACTCACCAAATACATTAATCTGCACTCCTTTGTAATGTGGGAAGATACTCGATTACCAGAGAAAACCTACTTGGACATGTAGAGAATGCGTAAAGTCGATGCAGATAGTGATGTTCCTGGTAATCAACTTTAGGCCACCAGACCTGTTAAACACCAACACCTACCTGTGATAAGCCATTATCTAATTAAGAAAGAGAGAGTTATATAGCTACTTACAGCTTATAACTGTACATCTAAATAGTTATAGTGGTGGTAGACACTTACCCGTCGTTTATTGCTCCATTGAAGGACAATGTAGAGGCAGAACAGAGTTCCACTGGCATTTGGTTTCACCTTGTTAGTTGCTTGCTGACGTGGAGGCCTACAAGTTAAGGGGCTTCTCCAGGCTTGAACTGGCCAATGCAGATACACACATCTGAAGATGATATGGGTAAAAGCAATGTACAAAGTAAAAAGTTTAAAATGTGGCCAACAGAAACATGCATTATGAAAATCAGATGGAAAACTGAGTTAAAGTGTAACTTTATCTGTAAGGTAAATGAGCAGCTGGTATGGTACAGTGCAGCACTGCAAGTTACAAGAGTTTGATGATTTATATAGCAGAACTAAACCTGGGCAGGGGGCGATGCCCCAATGTTATCTGTTATTGATGAACTCTGGAAGAAGTAACTGAGAATTGGCCAACTGTAAAGGCTGGCTGAATTAAACTGTAGTCCATACCATTAGAGAGCTTTTCTTAACCAGTCTTTGGGTTAGTAAACTTTATAGCCACTGAGATATTGGAGCAGTAACAAGAGTGTACAGTTTTGTAAGAGCAAATCTTTTTCTGATTGTACAAGAAGTAAATCTCTGGTTCTTGGTGCTCATTTTTCATTATTGTCTATGTATTTGAATTTTTTTACTTTTTTACTTTATTTTCTTTTTCTCATTACTTTTTAGCTTCGGAGACGACTGTAATTATAATGTATAGAACTTTTACTTATTTTTCTTGGTTTATTATTGTCGTGAACAATTTATAGATTTGCATTGCATTATTTGAAAATAGTTTTGGAAAGTCTGCAATTATCCAGAAATTCTGTGTTTGAATAGTTATTTTTGTCTGTGACTCTTCCATCACCTTGTAACTCAGTCGTGCCCAGAGACTGAAACTGTGCAAAGGTGCCATTGCACGGTTCACTGCACTACCATTATAATTCTATCAAGGTTAAATGAAATACATTAGTATGTTGTTATTCTTACAGAGTGTATCTACACAGAAAGAAGGGCATTCAATGGTTTATCTAAAAGAAGACGAAGAAGAATAAAATTATTGACGCCCAATAAATAAATGGACATTTATTTCTTAATCTTGTTATTCTTTTCCATCATTATGTATGAGCTTTTCATAAAAATTATAATAAATTCATACGAAATCCCTTGTTTATTTTAATATGGAAAGGAAAGCACCTCAGGAAAGTCTCAGGTATTGGGCTGCCCATTTGGCAGGTGGAGAGCATAATGGCAGCTGAGCACATCCTGACCTTAAGGATAACAGAGTTGACCCATAAACCCCAAATTCTCATGATGGGTCAAGGCTTTTTTATACTTCATGACCCTCTGCTTCTGGCCTGCATGACCCTCTTCTCCTGAGCCTGCATGGCCCTCTGCTACCATTCTGCATGGTCTTTCTGCTGCTGACCTTCATGACCCCCTCTCCTGTCATCCTGCAAGATCCTTCTGCTGCCAGGCTACATGACATGTCTGAGACACAGCTAATACTGAATTAGGATTTTTATTATAAAAGTGTTAGGGTTAATAGTATTCTTCTGCTGAGCTTTCAGGTGTTTTATACCAGCCAATATTTTAACTTTTACTTTATTGACAAAGTGTTAAATGTGGAGGACACTCTATATCTGGGTATCACACTATGGTCGGCCATCTAAAATGTGTCCCGGGTAAAGATGTACTTCATTTCACACTTAGATGTGCCTGGTACTGAACAGTAACTAATTTAATATGCATATTAAAGTACAGTACATACTGTATATGGCCAGCACTGAAAGTCAACAGTGGTTTGGAAAACACTCCAGATGTGTTTCAGGAAATGTTGTGCCATGTTTGACATATAAATGAGCTTCCCAGGCAGATTCTGTTGTAGCTGTGGCTAAAACCCAATTCCTGGGAGACCTGACTTTGAGTGGAAGCTTTTGCTATAAATGTCACAAAGCTCCAACATTTCCTAATAGTTGACATGTATTTTCAATGGGAGCAATAAACCTTTCTGGACCTTTTTAAAAGCCCTGATTTTGAACTTTGGGGAACATAAAGGTTACATTAATTATGTTACTCAAGATAGTATCGGAACTAAGCTTCTCAGATGTTGGCAATAACCTTTTGAAGGGCTTATCAGAAATTAACAAAGCATAGGCGGTATTTTGAGTCAGCTTGCATAACATGACTTGTAATTATTTCAGAGCAATGCTTCAGTAAGCTACCATTGGGTGAAAGCTCTGTTCTGGTTGGCAGCAAATGATTTATTAGCTACAGATCACTGTGTGTGTCTAACTTTAAATGATGAGAGGAATACACAGTAGTTGGAGCTTTTATGAGTCTTAAGAAAGTTAATTGAAAGCCTTTTGTAATATGTAGCCTTCTGCATAGAGGTAATGAAGACAGATAACTGTATCCAAAGTAAAGGTATGCTTCACACCACATATGGGCAATGTCTATTTTATTCTGCATAAATCTCAAGTATATTATGGGACTTGTAAAATCAAACACAAGGCCAGACATATCAGTTGGTTTGTGTGTTTTCTGTCACATTAGTAGGCTTAGCACATCTCTGCTCCCTGATTTTTCCAATATCAGCATGACAGGGACTGTTACTGTTTGTTTAGGAATGACTTGAGCATGGCTGAGCATGAGTTTTGCCTTTATTTCTTTTTTCTAGAAGCAGTGGATGATGAATACAGACAGAGTGGTCTAGTGGCTATAGTTGCTGACTTCTGACTAGGAAGCCACAGATTTACAAAAACAAATATACTAGCACCAAGATATGATATTTGCAAGAGAAAGGCACTAAAATACAAAGAATTTCTATGTATGACACTGGCCAACATCTCGCATCACATTGCTGGCACAGTTCACGTGGTGGACCAGATTTCCTAGATCTAATTTCTGCTGTTTCTGGAACAACATCACAGTTATCATTCAGGACAGTGGTGTCATGACCTGGCTCTTGTTTCTGATTTTTTAGAAATACTCTTTGATTTTTGTAAAACATTTAGAGCTTGTTTAAAGAATTGTAGAGGAAAAGGAATCTTGATACATTTTGTTTTCTTGTGGTTGACACCATTTTGAGGAGTATTTACTTGGTAAGGCCAACCGGAAGTGTGCAGTGCATAACTAATCTGAGTCAAGAGTATAAAGGCCATGTTGTGCATGTCCTCATTGCCTTTGAATGTATTCATCCCAAACCATAAAAACACTTTGATTCCTATGTTAATTATTACTCTTTAATGAATTCCAGCTCTGCTCTTTGACTACAATTTATGATTAATGATTTGGCTCTGGCTACATGTGTTTAATTAGTTTTGGAGTTTCTGCCGTCTTTATTCGACTATGATTTTTGTTACAAGAATTAAGCTTTGGTTATTTGTTTTTTGACTTCCTGGTTACGATCCAAATCTTGCTTTCTGACTAAATTCTGCTGCTTTCCTGTGCAGTCAGCATAATATGGACTGTCATTAACCTTTAATCAGTTTTTAAAGTTAGCCTATCTTGCCTGAAGAAGGGGCCTGAGTTGCCTCGAAAGCTTGCATATTGTAATCTTTTTAGTTAGCCAATAAAAGGTGTCATTTTGCTTGGCTTTTCTCTACATTCATAATGGCTAACACGGTACAACAACCTAGTACCTCTGACATCATAAAGCGGAGACGCACATCATAGTGCGGATACGCACAAAGGTACACACTCCATGTACTACAATAACAGTCTAAAAATCTGCTTAGCCTACAAATTCACATCATAGCAGATGTTTTCCTCTTTCAGTAGTAGAGAATTTTTTTACTTATTTTTGTGAACGTCAAAGAAAGAATTGTTTTTTGTTCTTCCCTATAGGAGATTGTGGATGTCTTTTCTTGCAGTCACTGCTTTATGACTTTGAAACTGAGTTTTAAAATATATAATTGTATCCTGGAAAGACAAGAACAGAAATCCAAAGTCAAATACAGAAATGCATGTTTTCTGAAATTTTAACCTTTGCTATTTCAAAGTAGACATATTTGGTAAGTTTTTTTGTTTGTTTTTTGTTCCATTGGCCCTGATGATGACTCCATGCTCATAGATTCCATTTTAAATTCTAAGAACTGGTGCAGTATTTTCAAAACTGTATAAAAAATGCTTCACATAGGAATAAAATTTATAAAGGCAAATTAATGTACGCTATGATTATGAACAAATAACTATGACTTGATATATAACAATCTTATCCTCTAAGTTTAAGTTTGCTGTTTGTAGGTCCCTCTGACTCTTGGCATTTTATTGATGAGATTGGCGTGACAATGTGGTGGTGATCTATTGTTCTGTTGCTTTCCGTTGTTTTATGACATACCATTCTACCGAAGTAAAGTGAACATTGTGGTAAAAGAGGTGAAAAATTCAGTTAAAGGCCATTTGACCAGGTATGAGTATTTTAGAGCACCACATAAATTTGACAAAGATTTACTGTTATGTGTCACCAACCTTAAATGAATGTGATAATCCTTGTTCTGACGTGTTGATTATGATGACCATGTCCATTACTGGTTATGTGATATGAAGGTCTCACATTAAAACATTGTCATTATTCCCTGTCTGTTTTAAGATGATAACACACTGCTTTTGCTACCCAAACATTACATTAAATTACAAACGAAAAAAAAACAAATGTCTGTGATAGTTTGAGGAGACAAATCCTAGTTAGTCTAGAGACCTTGCACAACGAATATTTGAACTAGAGGTTTGGTTTTGCGGCTTGCTTTCTCTGATATACTAGAAGCCCAAAATTTTGTGGACATCAAACCATCATAATTTTACAAGCTTATTGGACATCCCATTCAAAAACCATGGACATTTATTTAGGGTGATCCACACCCACCACTCTTTTGTTCTTGTAACACCCTTTACTCATTTGAGAAGGCTCTACACAATATTTTAAAGTGTATCTGTGGTAATTTGTGCCCACTCATCCAAAAGTGCCTTTGTGAGGTCAGGTATTAGATAGATAGATAGATAGATAGATAGATAGATAGATAGATAGATAGATAGATAGATAGATAGATAGATAGATAGATAGATACTTTATTCATCCCAAGGGGAAATTCACAAATCCTAGGGAGAAATTGACTTCATATAAGGTGTTCAACAGAGTCAAAGCTCTGTGCAGCCCAATAGCGTTTCTCCATGTCTTTACAGACCTGACTTTGTGTAAGGGGGCACAGGGAACAGAACTAAATTTGATGTTATTTTATAAGACTTAAGTGGTTAGGACTGGCAAGCTTTTTTAGGCTGAATGGCCTGTTCTCAGCTAGATTGTCCTAATGGCCTAATACTAGAAAATGGTCTTAGCCAAACTGTTGCTACAAAGTTGGGGGCTCACAATTGTCTAAAGTGTCTTTGTATGTTGTAGCATTAACAGCACCTTTCAATAAAACCAAGGGGACTAGCCTAAACCCCAACAAACAGCCCCAGACCATTATCCACCTTCCATAAATACTTTACAGTAGGCACTATGCAATCCATAAGGTAGCATTCACCTGGTTTCCACTAAATCTTGATTCATTCACTAGACTGCCAGATAGTGAAGAACAAGTGAGAACAAGTTTCCACTACTTCAAAGCCACATGGTACCTTGTCAATGTGAATAGTGATTTTTAGGCATGTGCATCTTTTGCTGATGTTTTTTCCAGAGTTACCTTGGAACTTTGTTATGATTAATGCAACAGGGAATAGGTGAGTTTTACATGCTATGTGCTTCAGCACTGTACAAGTCTGCATCATCACCTTGCTCTGTGAGTTTGCGTGGTCTACCACTCCATGGCTAATTGCTCTTAGACACTTCTGAATCACAACAATAGCATCTGCATTTGACCAGGGCAGATTTAACAGAGCAGGCAGTATTTCATATACTAACTTGTAGCAAAGGTGGCATTCTACGACAGTGCCAATTCTAAATTCACTGAACTGTTCAGCATGACCAATTTTATTACCAGTGTTTGTCAATGGAGATTACATGGTTATGTACTTGATTTCATACATCTGTTAGCAATAAGTGTGACTGAAACACCTGAACTCAATAATTTGGAGGGATGTCCACGTACTTTTGCTTTTGTACTGTATTTTTATCCCAGCCTGTTTTCTTACAACATTTCTGCAATCTTCTAGTTATTTATTTATCTAGGTTTTATTAATCATCATTGATCTCTACTCAGCCTTTACTGATCATAACATGTTAGATCTCAGTGTGACATGAGTTGCTGTCTGTTAATCTGGATGTAGATTTAACTATTGCGATATAGAATAAGAATAGACATTGATCAGTCTGGGGTAACGTGCTGATATTTATCTGGATATTTACCTAAAGACCAGATTACAACCAGAACAGTTTAATGTATCATAAGATATGAATAAGAATTAAAATTTCCTTACACGTAGCTCATTTTGTCTCATTCCCATAAAGACGTTATACTTTTGGTAAGGAACAGACGTTTTGAGGTGTAGGACGTGGTGCATTGCCAAACAGTGTTTTGTAAGTTTGCACGTAAAATGAAGTGTGCAAACTTTAATCACAAGAGATCCATTTCTTAAGAAAACAAATAATCACTTGTGAAAGTAATCCTGGTTTTGGATTTTGTTTGCATTTTAATTTATGGCTGGGTTTTATTCTTGTAACATGTTGATAGATATTACGACTATTTTGTAACAAATTCTGCTTATGTACTTGACTCATCCCTCACTCTGCCCTTAATGAAAGACCTGTGAAATTTCTGCAGCTCAAAAAATAAATAAAACCTTGCTCCTTGGGACTTCATCATTTCCTAATGAGCATGACACATATTAGTACACCAAATCAGCTTGATGGATTGCAAGGTCTTCTTTCATTTGTAAAGGTCTTAAGCTACCAGATGGCTCACAGAAGTCAAAACTGGCGTATACTGGAGTGATGATGCCAGCTCAGTTGAGTTTCCTGAAGGATGTTGTGAATTGTGGTGTGTAACTCTAGAAGTTACTCCAGTCTTAAGTAAATCTCATATAAAGAGGATACTTTTAGTCACAGTATTTGTTACATGGTTTTGTTTTGATTAACATTAGAAGGCCTAAGATATGAAATATCTCTTCTGTCACTACAATAAAGATCTCAATAAGGGTTCCATTTTGTGTACTCTATCACAAAATGCTTAAATAACACAATTACAATATAGGTCAAATTCTCAAGATAATAAACCAGTGAAATAAGACACCAAATGTTAGAAACTAAAGAATAAATCAGGTGCAGAACGTAATGATGTACCCTAAGACTGACATACTGTTGTTCTTTCTGCTTACTGTATGTTGTTCATTCACATATCCTCTCCCAGACTCTACACCAATAGATGCAGCATTTCAAGAGTCCATTCAACCATCTCCACACTTTAAATAAGCAGAAAGATACTGTAGTATATACTACCAAGGATCTATCTATTTACTGTTTCCCTGGGAGCAGGATCAAATCTGTAACTAAATCCTTGATGGACTGCCATTCAAACACATGGCACACTCACTCATACAGGTCTATTTTAGAATTATTGATTGCACTATGTGAAAAATAAGCAAACAGAGACAAAAATAAACAGTTGGGGAAGCTTCCCAGTATAATGTCTTGGCAGATGATATTCAAGATTAAATGCAAATTGCTCGTTTTTTAAAAATAAATCAGACCAAGAAGTACAATGGTATTTTTCTTTAAATATTATGGCAGAAGAAAGTGAGAACAGGATTTTCGGAGGAAGTGGAAGTGACGTCACCAGAGGGAGCCGGAAGTGATGACATCATTGTGGGACTGGAACTGACGTCATCAGAGGGAGTCGGAAGTGATGTCATCATGGTGAGACCGGAAGTGATGTCATCAGAGGGAACTAGAAGTCATGTTATTATTGCGGGACCGGAGGTGACATCATCAGAGGGAGCCGGAAGTGATGACATCATTGTGGGACTGGAAGTGACGTCATCAGAAGGAGCTGGAAGTGGTGTTATTTGTGGAGAGCCAGAAAGGGTGTTGTTGAGGATGGACTGGGGTGGAAAACAAGTTTTATTCTTCTGCTGGTCTGTAGGAAAAGGATGAAAGGCATAAGTACTTCATTCCCTGTCTCTTGATATTTCACTTAAAATTGGACCCTTTAGCTGCTCCCTAAGCGCACATCTGTGACAACTAACAAACATGTTACAGCAAAAACAGAGCACCAGGAGGAAAAGCCATTTCAGAAATGGAGAAAGCATGCAAACGCTACAAGGTTGTGGACTCTTGGAGCTGTAGAATAGCCAGAATAATTGTCAATTTACTGCTTGTCTTTTATTTTACTCTAATAATAACCCTTAAAAAGAAATAAAAGAAAAATGATCTTTAAAACTGCAGTATCTACCTGTCAACATCTACAGGCAAGCTATTTGGATTTTATGGCATCTCAGGCTACTTCAGCATTTTGTAGGTCTTCTCTTTTCTATTTGCAGTACTAATTCAGTACTGATCTTAGTTTAAGGATAGCTACACATCATTATACTTGTGAAGCACAATAAATTGGAGTCCCTCGTGATATAATGTGTTTTTCCCATGATCAACTGATGAGTTTTTTTTTTCTTGAGATGCTGTTATGTTCTAATATTGCTGTGCTTGGGTTTGTAAAATTATTTTCTTTTGATGAAGAATCAATCCTACACAACCCCAGAAGGCTCTCAAATGTTCACTGTCTAGCTCTACATACTGTATAATTACAAAAAAAACTGACCTGATATTTTGCAGGAGAAGCACTAAGTAATGTTGTGTATTCAGGAACCCAACACTTCATACTAACATCAATACTCTCTCTACAAGCGGGGTCCCAGTGGGATCAATTATTAGCTTTAAATCACAGTACTACTTTCTCCAACATAACCCCTGTTAGCTTTAAATTAAAAAAGGAACAAATACTCTTAACTTTTAACTATAACAGACTCTGTGGCCAAATATTATTCAACATTGCTTGTCAAATCACTTTGTTTTTCCAGCACATCCCTGCGCTATTAGTATAAAAATCCATACATGTAGTTATATTATTTTTAATTGGGATCATTGTATGTATGCTCTTTATTGACTTTTCCTAATTAAATACATCAAAAATTAATCCTGTTCTTAAACCCATTTTGATTAATAACATTGGATAATATTCATTTAAAAAGTCCAATTAAAATAATAATAAAGTAACCAAAATATTTATTAATGTAAAATAATGTTAACTGTATTGTAATATAAGTTTAATGACAGAAAATTATTTATTATAATGGCATGATATCATGGTATGTTCTGTATTTGCAAATTTAATGTAGCGACAATAAAACAAACAGATATATAAATATTAGAAGTGCCCATTTTAAGTTAATTAAGCATTAATACATATGTTAGCAAGTCTTTGTTTTCCAGTTCACAATGGAGGACAGGAAGACAAAAAACTTTAACATTCCTAAAGAGCCACCTCCTCATCCATTCAAATCTCTACCTCACCTTCACCACTAAGAAGTGGAGTGGTTGGAGTGAAAATCCCTGAGGTTCACAGTCCTTTGTAGTTATCAATGTCATAGTCTTACCAACACAGGCCAGCCTTATACTCCCCTGCTCCTGTTCTGTGCATTCAACACATTCATACGCCAATGAGTTTTTCATAAATTCACTGAGATTTTATCCTATGAACACCTGCACATTGTAATCATTTTTTTAAATAAAATTGTTACATTGTGACAGTAAAAAGTGGTTTGAAGGAAAAAAAAAACCTTTTATTTTATTCTAATGTCTGCTCTGGGGCCTTTTGGTATCCCCTTGTGGTCACTCTATATATATAATTGGGGCTTATCAGGTGTGCACATTGATTCCCCTTGTGGGGGATGGCAGGGAGCAACATACCACAAGTGTTACCTGGTGGGTAACCACCCAAATAATCAGATTGCGATTCAGACTTATGGATATATATATATATATATATATATATATATATATATATATATACTAATAAACGGCAAAGCCCTCACTCACTCACTCCCTCACTCATCACTAATTCTCCAACTTCCTGTGTAGGTAGAAGGCTGAAATTTGGTAGGGTTATTCCTTACAGCTTCCTAACAAAAGTTGGGCAGGTTTCATATCGAAATTCTACGCGTAATGGTCATAACTGGAAGCTGTTTTTCTCCATTTACTGTAATGGAGATGAGCTTGAAACCCGTGGGGCGGAGTTTCGTGTGACATCATCACGCCTTCCACGTAATCACGCAGTACGTAGAAAACCAGGAAGAGGCCCAAAAAGCGCTGAAGAAAACATGCATTATATAATTGAGTAGGCAGCGAAACAATATGAAGCGAGCGAGTGGCATATACAACCATATTCATGAGTTCTGCTACTTCGGAAACAAAGCACGATGTAAACCTACACTTTAAATTAAGTTCATAGACAGGCTGCCGCTGGCGTTTGTAATTTAGTGCCTGCCCATATAAGGCCGTCCGTCAGCGGCAATCCAATAGCAAACTCCCACTAAATATTCACGGGTTAAGGACTGTGCTTATGCAGAGGAAGATGAGATGGTCAGGGTGGTGTTTGGCACAAACTCAGCGAAACTGCAAGAGAAAGTTTTAAGTGCCGGGACTTCGGTAACATTAGATACAGCCATGGACATAGCACGACATGGCACTAGCACAGCTGGGAAACTTCGATGCATGTACACCGAGCGGCTCACGTGAACTGACGCAGTGCACAGACAAAAAGCAACAGTTCCAAAGAGCGCTGAACAAAAACCGAATTACACAATTGAAAAGGCAGCAAAAAATATGAAGCGTCTGATACATACAAACATATTCATAAATCCAGCTACTGTGGAAACAAAGCACACGGTGGAAAAAGTCAATGTCCCGCTAAAGGAAGACAGTGTAAAAAAACCCGTGCATGCAGTGTGTCACGTCTCAGATAAAGAAGAAGACGAGCTGTTTATTGATGCAGTAAGAAACGAATCGATGAATGAAACCTGTCATCTTTACAACGATTGACAAACACGGAATGTAACTTGAACACAACACATCCTACAAATACGAACCTGATTGAAAGAAATAATGATAATCAAATCCTTGATGACAGCAACACTCAGTAAAACTCACAAAACAATTACTGTATATTGACAGTCACGTTACATTATTTTTAAAATGTTCCCTTTTCTTTTTCATAGCTTCTTTAACACAATACGTCTCCGCTGCGATACGCGGGTATATATATATGTATATATACACCCCGATCTACATACTCGAATAATGGATACTTTATTCGCCATCAATAATTGTTTTGGTAAAGCCATACTCCGTGTATTCATTAGATGAACGGTAAAAAAGTAAGAGCGAGGGGAGGATGACTTATTGAGGCATGCAAGCAAAACCACAATAGCACGCGGGCTCGATGTACGAAAAAATATATCTTTTCAAGTTCTATTTAGTCCATATGTGTCAAACTCAAGGCCCGCAGGCAACATCCGGCCCAGTGTGTAATTATATCCGCCCGAGATCATTTTATATACTGTATTATTGTTATTAATGGCCCGGGGATATGAAGCACTGGTAACACAATAAACTACAGATCCCATAATACAGCGCTTCAGCTGCCTTGCCGAACACTCTTCAGTTGTTTCCTTACTTTGTGAAGGAAGCAGCTTTCTCAGAGCTTCTGCACTGTTTTATAAATGAACGATATATAAGAAAGTCCTTTTTCCTTGCTTCGCCAACGAAGCAGTCTTTTTATTTAATCCACGGGTTCTCCGCTGTTTCATTGTTCATTTATTACGATTTTTATAGTTTTTGTGTAGGTTTTATTTAATCCACAGGTTCTCTTCTGTGTTCACTGCGGTGTCTTCTTTCGTTTACGACGTTCGCCAAGGAAGCAGCTTTCTCACAGCTTCTGCCCTGTTTTAAAAACGAACCACATATAAGAAAGTCTTTTTTCCTTGCTTAACCAACGAAGCAACCGTTTTATTTAATTCACGGGTTCTCTTCTATTTTATTGTTCATTTGTTACGATTGTTACAGTTATTGTGTAGCTATTTTAGACTTACTTTACTGTTCAAATACCCATTTCCTTTATTTAATCCACGGGTTCTCCGCAGTTTTATTGTTCGTTTATTACGATTGTTATACTTATTGTATAGGTATTTTATACTTTGTTTACTGATCAAGTAATCATTCCCTTTATTCTTCCAACTATACCCCTATTAAAATGTCTATCGACGTGATTACCATCAATGAAAGAACTATCACTTCACACCTGAGCATAATCTCATCTTGAAGGTTGGGGCACCAATAATGTTACTGAGAAACTTACAACCACCGAAACTTTGTAACGGCACAACACTTCAGGTCACATCTCTACAAAACAACCTAATTAAAGCAACTATATTTACTGGCAGTGCCTCAGGTGACACAGTTTTTATTCCTCGCATCCCCGTTATACCATCTAATCTCCCATTTCAATTCAAACGTGTTCAATTTCCAGTAAGGCTCTGCTTCGCAATGACAATTAATAAGTCTCAGGGACAAACACTACAAAAGGTTGGCATTGATTTGAGGCAGGATTGCTTTTCACATGGCCAACTGTATGTTGCATGCTCAAGAGTGAGCTCAGCACACAGCTTAGTCATATTACAACCAGAGGGCCGAACTGACAACGTGGTATACAGAGAGATCCTTAACAATTAATTTTTTACATATTTTCCTTCAGTCTAAAAATGTTTACTTTTTTATTAATAAAAATATTCAGACAGTATTTCACCGCTGTGAAGCGCGGAAAATACCCGTGCTTCGCAGCAGAGAAGTAGTGTGTTAAAGCATGTAGACGGAGCTGGAGCATTTTTGCGGGAATGGAGTGAATAAACTGTGCGGGCCCTGCAGTATCGTACTTTGCCTTCAGTATGCCATTACACTGCAGCTCAATCACCTCCATTTGAATCTGCACAGGTGCAGTTTCCACATCGACGGCAAATGGGTTGCGAAACAACTCAAAATTCTTTTTTTGTTCTTCAAAGTCACCAAAGCGCCGTGCGAACTCAGTGCGCAGTGCGCTCAGTTTATCAGCAAAGTGCATATTTGGGAACACCGTTGTGCCGACTTGGTTCAACATTACTTGGCAACAGGGAAAGTGGGGCAAGTTACACTGGTGCATTTGTGTCTCCCATAAAAGTAGCTTCACTTGAAATCACTTTGTGATTTTGCACGGGTAAAAACGTCTGCTGAAGCGTCAGATTCTTCTTTAACTCTTCTGCTTTCTGTATCTTCTGTATTGTATTCAGGTCTTTCAGGTTATCCTGATGTTTTGTCTCATAGTGCCGTCTTAGATTAAATTCTGTAATTACAGCCACATTAGCTCCACAAATGAGACACACGGGTTTACTGGCAATGTCAGTAAACATATACTCAGACTCTCATCGGTTTTTAAAGGCTTTATGTTCAGATTCACCTTTTCTCTTCGGCATTGTGTGGGCCAGCTTCGCAATAACTTGCAGCATCATGCAGTATATAAAATGATCTCGCGGGCCGGATATAATTACACGCGGGCCGGATGTGGCCCACGGGCCTTGAGTTTGACACATATGGAATAAATAGAACTTGAAAAGATATATTTTTTCGAATGTGATCGCGCAATTCAGATCGAGTTGACGCGCACTACAGTACATTGAGCCCGCGTGCTATTGTGGTTTTGCCTGCGTGCCTCAATAAGTCACCCTCCCCTCGCTCTTACTTTTTTACCGTTCATCTAATGAATACACTGAGTATGGCTTTACCAAAACAATCATTGATGGCGAATAAAGTATCCATTATTCATAAAGCTTCAATTGGTGATCTGTCTTTCTGCGTTAACCGCATATTTTTTTATACGTCTCAAACCAAGGGGATGCGATGGTAAAATGAATCGTGAAGCGCGTGTACATACTCAGTGCACCCCCTCTCGGGAATCGAACCTTGGACGTCGGCACTAGAGGCCGACTCTATTTGAGCGTATGTAGATAGGGGTATCGCAGCGGAGAAGTAGTGTGTTAAAGAAGTTATGAAAAAAAAAGGGAACATTTTAAAAATAACGTAATATGAGTGTCAATATACAGTAATTGTTTTGTGAGTGTTAGGAGTGTTGCTGTCATCAAGGATTTGATTATCATTATTTCTTTCAATCAGGTTTGTATTTGTAGGATGTGTTGTGTTCAAGTTACATTCCGTGTTTGTCAATCATTGTAAAGATAACAGGTTTCATTCATCGATTCGTTTCTTACTGCATCAATAAACAGCTCCTCTTCCTCTTTATCTGAGACGTGACACACTGCATGCACGGGTTTTTTTTTTACACTGTCTTCCTTTAGCGGGACATTGACTTTTTCCACCATGTGCTTTGTTTCTGCAGTAGCTGCACTTATGAATTTGCTTGTATGTATCAGACGCTTCATATTTTTTTGCTGCCTTCTCAATTGTGTAATTCGGTTTTTGTTCAGCACTCTTTGGAACTGTTGCTTTTTGTCTGTGCACTGTGTCAGTTCACGTGAGCTGCTCGGTGTACATGCATGGAAGGTTTCCAGCTGTGCTGGTGCCATCTCGTGCGATGTCCACGGCTGTATTTAATGTTAGCTAAGACCCAGCACTTAAAGGTTTCTCTCGCAGTTTCGCAGAGTTTGTGCCAAACACCACCCTGACCATCTCATCTTCCTCTGCATAAGCACAGTCCTTCACCCGTGAATATTTAGCGGCAGTGTTTCTATTGGATGGCCTTATATGGGCAGGCACTAAATTACGTGGGAGGCGTAACTCCACCTCCCACGGGCATCAAGCAGAAGTCTATTATAGTATATGGATGAAAAAATAGGTTCCAGTTATGACCATTATGTGTAGAATTTCGAAATGAAACCTGCCCAATTTTGTACGTAAGCTGTAAGGAATGAGCCTGCCAAATTTCAGCCTTCTACCTACACGGGAAGTTGGAGAATTAGTGATGAGTCAGTGAGTCAGTCAGTGAGGGCTTTGCCTTTTATTAGTATAGATATATATATATAGCAAACTACCCGTGCTTCGCAGCGATGTCGTGTGTTAAAGAAGCTATGAAAAACAAAAGGAAACATTTTAAAAATAACGTAACATGATTGTCAAAGTAATTGTTTTGTGTATTTGGTGGCAGCGTCACGAAGTTGTTTTTGTCTAGCTGCATCAGAAAATGTACCACGACGTCTGACACGCCTCCTTTTTACTGTTTTCTCACAGCTTGGATTGCTTCTGTCATAATGGGTTTGAGTCTACATATATATATATATATATATATATATATATATATATATTGTCACACATGCGCGAGTAGGAGGCGAGACGGACCTTAAACCGCTTGAAAGACGTTCGCCGGGAGGGAGTGGCAGGGTACTAACCTTTTCCTTTGTCTTCCAGGAAAAAAGACGCTCCGCCATTGTAACCTTCCCGCAGTACGTCCACTTCCGCCCTTCCTCCGCCATCTTCCTTGACGTCAGCAGTCCCATCCTCCCTCACGGTTCCTTCCCAGCATTCCTCCACTTCCGGCTCCTCCCTATAATGGCCGGCGCTCTGAACGGCGTCGCGCATATGAACTATTTTTGTTTATATCTCTGACCTGTTTTTTTCATTGTGGAGTGTCCACAATATACGGGGCCGGAAAACCCCAAAACTTTATGCTGCTTGTTGCTTCTTCTTTTACAGTGGCATAGCCGGCAGGATATATAGCCTGAGAGAAATGACTGAAGGGCAAGACCTCAACACGGTGCTGCAGGGAATGAACGCCCAGATCCTGGCCCTGCAGCAAGCGCAAGCCAACACCACCCGGGAGTTGGAGGAGACGAAGGCCAAACTGGCGGAAGCCCGAAGGGTAAGGCCCGACCCGCCTCGTCCAACGCCCCCGCCTCTGGTGCCCATGACAGAGGCGGACGATATAGAGTCTTACCTGGGCATCTTCGAGGGCGGCCACCGGAACGAGTGGCAGCGGTCCGAGTGGGCGTCCATTCTGGCGCCCTATCTGAAGGGACCCGCGCAGCAGGCTTATTACGACCTCCCCGTCAAGGAGACTGCAAGTTATGACCTCCTGAAACAGGAGATCCTGGCGCGCTACGGCATCACGCCGGGCCAAATGGCGGAGCTGGCAGTTTGACCCAGAGAAGCCGGCCTGTGCGTAGGCCTTCGACTTCTGGGGCAAAATGGGGCGCTGGTTACGACCCGAAGGCCCCCAAGCCCGGAAGGACATAGAGCAGGTGGCTTGCGAGGGCCTGGTAAACGCTTTGCCCAGCTCCCTCGCCCGGCAGAGGTGTCACAGCCAGGTAAGCATCCCAGCGCCAATTACAATATAGCAATATATATATATGTTGTCAGACATGTGTAAGTGTGACACAAATTATTTTACCTGTAATTCAACCCCAGACAATGGGATGGTGCTGTCAATATTTATATGGCAGTGCTACATAGGTAAGGTTTTCCCCTGGTAGTGCCAGTTTTTTATACAAGCCCTTTTTCATTAGAGTGAAGAGGCTTCCAGTATCTACGACTGCATCGACCTGTAATCTCCTCATCTGGGCCGAGACCACCAGAAGAGAGGTCTGTACAGGGTGGGCCATTTATATGGATACACCTTAATAAAATGGGAATGGTTGGTGACATTAACATCCTGTTTGTGGTACATTAGTATATGTGAGGGGGAAAACTTTTCAAGATGGGTGGTGACCATGGTGGCCATTTTGAAGTTGGCCATTTTGGATCCAACTTTTGTTTTTTCAATAGGAAGAGGGTCATGTGACACATCAAACTTATTGGGAATTTCACAAGAAAAACAATGGTGTGCTTGGTTTTAACGTAACTTTATTCTTTCATGAGTTATTTACAAGTTTCTGACCACTTATAAAATGTGCTCAATGTGCTGCCCATTGTGTTGGATTGTCAATGCAACCCTCTTCTCCCACTCTTCACACACTGATAGCAACAACGCAGAAGAAATGCTAGCACAGGCTTCCAGTATCCGTAGTTTCAGGTGCAGCACATCTCGTATCTTCACAGCATAGACAATTGCCTTCAGATGACCCAAAGATAAAAGTCTAAGGGGGTCAGATCGGGAGACCTTGGGGGGCCATTCAACTGGCCCACGACGACCAATCCACTTTCCAGGAAACTGTTCATCTAGGAATGCTCGGACCTGACGCCCATAATGTTAATATAGTTTGTAAGGGTGCCATTTGTGAGTAGCTAATATCCGCCGAAGGGATGTTCGACTAATGCCACTCTCCAGTGACATGTGGCGAGTGCTAAGCTGTGGGCTCTTGCTGAATGAAGCTAGGACAGCCAATGATGTTTCTTCATTAGTGACAGTTTTCATGCGTCCACATTTTGGCAAATTCAACACTGAACCAGTTTCACGAAACTTAGCAAGCAGTTTGCTAACTGTAGCATGGTAGATGGGTGGTCTCGTAGGGTGTCTTGCATTGAAATCTGCTGAAATGACCCGGTTACTGCGTTCACCAGACATCAACACAATTTCTATCCGCTCCTCACGTGTTAACCTCTGCGACATGTCAATGGCTGTAAACAAAGAGAAACTTGTAAATAACTCATGAAAGAATAAAGTTACGTTAAAACCAAGCACACCATTGTTTTTCTTGTGAAATTCCCAATAAGTTTGATGTGTCACATGACCCTCTTCCTATTGAAAAAACAAAAGTTGGATCCAAAATGGCCGACTTCAAAATGGCCACCATGGTCACCACCCATCTTGAAAAGTTTTCCCCCTCACATATACTAATGTGCCACAAACAGGAAGTTAATATCACCAACCATTCCCATTTTATTAAGGTGTATCCATATAAATGGCCCACCCTGGTCTGTACTTGGACAACAGAAAAACTGCCACATAAATAAAAATATGTTTTTCTGCTGTTGATCGGGTGTTGTGGGGATTGTACTTACAGACTAAGGTTGACAGCGGTGCCCTATAGGTGGGACTTCCAGTTTCTTTTTTTTTCATTTTCGGGGAGCAATTTGCATAAAGTGCACCGTTTAAAAGGAAAGCAGAGAGCCAATAAGAAGATGGGGGAAAATCAAACAAAGCAGATCAGCTACTGTCTGGGCCATGAGATAAAGTCCAGGAGCTTCTAAAGTCCTGACAGTTAGGTGGAGGTAATTCTTTTTTGATACAAGATACAAGAAGTTTATTGTCATATACACAGTAAAAACACATGTTAAAACCATGAAATGAAATTCTTACTTTGCTTGCTTACCTTCATATACAAAGACAGAAAGACAAAATAAGTATAAAAACAAATAGCAATTACAATTATAAGATTACAAAATAAGGTGCACAGTGCAGAAAAAAACTATGCATCAGTCTTGTGGTGCGTGATTTCACACTCCTGTAGCACCTCCATGAAGGAAGTAGCGTGCAAAGCGTGTGTTGAGGATGTGCATTGTCCACAGACTCGGGTGAGCTTGTCGAAGAACTTAGTGTTCTGCATCATGGCGCAGACTGACTGTATAGCTTTTATTGTGATGATTTGTTTGCTTCTAGGAGTCAGCATCTGTTAGAACTCTTCATTTCACCTGCTGCCCACAGGGGTTGGAATTATGGACTTACTTATAAGCTCTGGAAGGGGAGCTGGGGAAGGAAAATCCTTCTTGTACTGTATATAGATATATATTTTTGTATTGTCCCCATATAAGGGTTATTTTGGGTTGAGGAGGGGGGCATATGGAAGGGATTGTTTTTTTTCTGTCTTTTCTGTGATGTCATATATTCCTCATGTGTTTATGGAGATTGACCACTATTCTTTTTTTTCTTGGACGATAGATGCTCTGGCATCAGGGTTGACTGAACATTTTAAAATAAGTTGTGTATGGGGGGCTTTACAGTTTGTGATATTGGCCTATCCTTTTTATCATCTACTGCCACTTAGGATAAGGTTAGCAGTAGCGATCGTCTTCTGTCAGCATGGCGGGATGAATTGTTACAAAGTTTGTTGGAAGTGAAACATCACTTATCTATCTATTTATTTATTTATTTATTTATAATACAATACACTGAGCTTTGCTGTAAATTCAGCTATCATGAATCATTTCACTCCTCCCTAACAACCAGTGCTTCAGAATACAAGTTCTGTAGAAGGAAAAATTTTTGTATTAGCATATAGAATGGCAAATTAACATAAAGAGCCATAAAAAGTAATTAAAAGTTTCTAAAACATTAGATTAAGCATAAATTAGAATGTTAAGCAAATAAGATAGGTGAAGCAAATAGTTAACTAAAAAATCAGTTATATTGCATTATTTTTAAGCTTACAGCAGAAATTTCTAGTGTGAGAAAAGAACAGAATTGACGTAGAGAAACCAGCTTAAAACAAGATAAGAGTTTGAGAACACCTGTGTGCAAGGCTGGGAAGCTAAGGAAACGATACCTCAAACAGAAGATGGCTCTGGGAGGCATGTAAAGAAACCAGCTGGACTGGGGAATCAGCGGAAAGGAAATAAAAGGCTTGTGCTGTAAGCAAGGTCACACTGATGTAATGCGTGAAGAGAAACACTAGTAAATTCAGATATTAGCAATAATTAACAATAAATATATAGAAGAGTATATTAGAAATTAACTTTAGAGTAGAAATTAAGACAAATCAAGCATGCCAAGCAATGATTAAATGAAAGCATATACTAAATTTCTTTTTAATTAAAACCTAGCTTTAGGCCACCATTATAGCATAGCACGAAAGGCTAGAGAAGGAAGTGACACCATGAAAGACCATATATGGAATAAAGAACATCTGCCCAGTTGAAGAACCAATCAAGAATAAACAAAATAGAAACTGGAGTGAACAATAGACAGTATAGCCAGGTGCAGAATGAGCTACTTGAACAAGGTCAAAATCATAAGAAATTGTTATATAAACTTCGATTGCTGCAATGTTCAGGGCTCAGCTCAATTTGGCCGTATTGGGTTGAGTCCTTGTTGTTTTATTGCAATAAAGATGAATTTCTCGCCACGGCAGTTCCTCCTATACGTGTACTATAATGAAAAAGATGCATTTCATTTTATTAATTGAAAAAGTTTTTTTTTTTTTACTTTTTGCGTGGTGTCACCTCCTAAAGTTTGGACCTTGGTTCTTGTTTTCCATATACAGCACCTTTAGTTTGATACTTGCATGTCTTCCAATTATTTCTCTGAGTTTCCTACCTACAGACAACAAATGATTTATTTCTTTTCAAACTCACCGGTGTGAAAGCACTCTGTGGATGACATCTCATCCAGATGTTCATTCTGACTGCCAGAAAAGATGCCAGCTGCCCTACAACCAAAGAAACACTATGTTAAAAGTACAAAATACATTTTATTTAAAATAAATATTGAAATGACCTGATGATTGTCAGAATTAATGATGTGATTCAATTGATCACATTATTGAATTCAGCTAAGATAAAAGAAAGAATTAACAGTAGAGTAAACAAGAGCGAAACGATCAATTGAATTGCTGAATGATTCTTGTGTGAGAGGATTTTGTTTTCCTATTATATGACTTTAATTGCTATGTATATGAAATAAGTATTAATATGTTATATAAATACCAGTAGACAACAACATGCCTCCCCAATGAAGCCTTGTTCTAGCTTTCAGTGTAAAAGTAAACATATTCTTCTTGTACCAAATTCCGTTTTTTTTTTTCAGCAGGAGGCTACACAGATGACAGCTGTCAGTTTACTTAAATGTCTTGGATTATAGCTTGATCCCTAGGCAACTTTAATAAACACGCTTCATTATCAGGCAAGTTAATTGCTATGTGCAGTCTGAAGGAAATCCAATTGTCAAGGCTGTACTTTTGAAAGTGAATTCACTTCTTAATTCCATTACTCATGAAAAAAAAATTTCCATGATAAAATTGTCTTGCTTATTACAATACTCTACACATTATATTTTAAACAAGGATTTTTGCCCTTACCTGTATTACAAGGTCTGTAGTGAAATTCAATTTTCCTGTAAATGAGGTAGGTGTGATATTTTCCTGTAACAAAACTGGGGGAAGAAGTTAATAGAGCCTGTCTGAAAATGTAAAACATGTCTTTTCTTAATGTTGATTTTGGATGATAAGACCAAGAGTAATTGTGAGCAATGACAATTTGGTTGAGTTCATCGCTACACACAGTATTCAAGGAGCTACATCCCATATAAGGTGGATTCTTCTTAAGAACAGCATCTAGAGGAAAGCAGATATTACTCATTACTTGCACAATATCATTCCAATGTTAAAACATGACAATGGCAACATTATACTGTGAGGTTCTTTTCAAGTGGCAGGGTCAGCAAGAGTAGGCAAGGTTGAGGATAAACAGACTGGAGCAAAGTATAGAGATGGTTTTAATGAAAACCTGCAATAGAGCACTCTGGGGAACAAAAACTGGACTGAAGGTTCATGTTCCAACAGGGCAATGACAATAAGCACAAAGTAAAGACAATACAAAAGTGGTTTTGGGACAATTCTGTGAATGTCATTGAGTGGTTGTGCCAGAGCCAGAAACTGAACACAACTGAACATCTCTAGAGAGACTTTGAAAATAGCTGCCTATCAAGGTCACCATTAAATGTGACAGAGCTTCAAAGAATCTGCAGGGAAGAATGGCGGAAAAATCCCCAAATCCATCTGTGCAAAGCGTGTTGTACCACAGCAAAGTTGACTTCAGGTCATAATCACTGTTAAAGGTGCTTCAAATAACTGCCTAGTAAAGGGCCTGAGAACTTGTGTCAATGTGGTATTTCATTTTTTTTTATTCTTAACAAATTTGCAAACCTTTATAGAATCCTGTGTTCACAGTGTGATTTTGTAATATTAAGTGTTACCTGATGTGGGATAAATGAATTTAAATATTTTTAGCACAAGGCTGTGATATAACAAAACGTGAGGAAGTGAAGAGGTCTGAGTACTTCTTAATTGACTCTAAGTTTCCTTAGTGGTGCTTGCCTAACCACGTATTGACTTGTTCTGTTTCATACGTGCAACATATTTTTTGAGGTATTTTCCCTTTAACAAACCTCAGAGAGAACACAACAAACATTATAATAGTGCATCTATGACCATAGTAGAACAATACACAAAGTTTATTTTTGCATAAGAAGTTTTGAGGAAAAATCATACTTTGTGCAAAAACATTCAAGACTTACAGGACCTGTGTAGAAAAGTACTTAACAATTTAATAGCTTGGTACCTGGGCTAGGGATAGGTGTTTGTCTTTGTCATGATTCAATACAATTCAAAATGGAGAAAGGGTATGAGACTCCAGAAAAGACCCATTAACTAGACCAGGGTCTTCCCTAGCCTGCTGGGAATTAGGCCTCACTTCAGGCAACCTCACCCCAAACTCTACTGACAAGATTTGGCTTAGACATGTCGAAAAAGTGAATTTGGCTTCAAAAGTTAAACTTAAATATCCCAGAATATACAAAAAAATGCCTTTTTAGGGAAAGGAAACCATTAACATGTGGCTAGAGAGACACATATGATAAAGGATCTTTATAAAACAATTATTTTACAATAGGCCAAAGCAGAACAAAAATTGTCAAAAAAGGAAAAAGGAATGCTTAAAAGGGACACACAGCAAACATGTCCAAGTCCTCAATACAGAAAGCAAAAGAAACAGAAGCAGTGAATCCAGAGCCAGAGAACCATACAATAAAAAAGCACATCTTGAATAACAATGAACCACTGAAGGATCAATCAGTTATGAAGTCAGGATGGCTCCGCCTCTTAAAGTTATACTCACAAAACACAAGAAAAACAGGAGAATATGTCATGCTCACTACTATATAGGTTTAAAAAAAAATAATAATAGAACAATTCTATCAAAAACATAAGTGTAGATATTGACTAGTTGCCAAAAGGCCAGTAACAGAGACATCAACCAGGAGCCAACTTTCACTGATGTTTTGCAACATTATTCCTGGGGCTTCTCAAGGTAATGGAGCAGAGGCTGGGACATCCCCCTACCACCCCCTGCTGATGATTGAAGACCCTTGCCTTGCCTTCTGAGAAGCTCAGTGTCTCAATGTTCTGCTTCTTCTGCCATCTCCTTTACAGTCTTCTTAAGCAAATGCTGTTTGAAGATTCCAATAAAGCCTCTGGAACAGACTCCAATGGAACAGGTGATCGCCTTCCACAATGCTTCTCTGCAATTCACTGTTAGGTCTGTGTACCTATCCCTATTTCTTTCAAAAATCACCTGCATTCCTTTCTCTTGATGGAATGCCAGCTCATATTGTTGTTGACTCACCCCCAGGCTGATACAACATGCCATTGCCCAGCACTCACTTCCAAATCCTAGAAATGACACATCAGCAGGGGTCTTGTGCAATTTCTTGTCAGGTGATGCAGCAGGAAATGGTGTTTGATGCTGTACTTCTGTGCAGTGATCTACCCATGTTGTGGGTAGGAGAACCTCCTTGTGTGGAGCTGCAGATGTAGCATTCTCTTGGCTGTCTTCCTTCACTGAATTGACTCTACAAATGGCATTCCAGGTCTAGATCTCATCTTTAAGACGCATCCTCAATGGCTGCTCTGCAACACCTCTATGTTCTGCCTCAGCCTTTGTCTGGTCAATTTTACAGCTAGCCTTGCTGAACAAACCTCACCTGGGGTCAGTGGCAATTCAATCTGCTCCATTTTTTCCAATATCCATATACTTGAAACTCTGCTGGAAGTAACACAGCCAGACAAATGGACCTCAACAGACTGAGAAATGTTTGTGGAGCTACAGAGATAGCAGTCTCTCAGCTGGTCTCTTTTTTTGTGCTGATGCTGCAAAAGATCCTATATCTCAGCATTGTGACTCTCCTGCATCTCCTCAGAAGAGCCCAGAAAGTCAATTTTGGATCTCCACAGCATAAAATGCTTTGCTAAGTCAGAGTATAGGTCTCATCCACAACCCAGTTCTCACACCATTGTACTATAGCACCAGCGTTGAGTACCAATACGGATTCTCTGCTCTCTATGTTGCTCTTTACATAACTCACTATCCTTTAAATAGCTGAATGTTCTTTACAGCACTAGGACTTCTAATGTGACTTTGGCAGGCATGCTGTTTTTATAGGATCCCCTGCAACTGGTAGTGAAGCCGCTCATTTACATGATGAAATGTCACATCATACTGTAGTGGTGCTGACTCTTGACTGATGTAGCTTGTCAGTTTCAATACAGTACATTTCTGGCTTTAGGTTTTCTGTGAAGCATGTTGCATAGCATTCAGCCCTTGAAATGTACTACGCCTATAAATTATCAACTCCTTTTGTTACTAAACCCTTAGACAAAATTTTCCCCATTATAATAATAATACTATTATTATGATTATTACTACTACTACTTCTTCTACTCTACTATTACTACTAATGCTATTATTATTATTATGATTATTAATATTATTAAGAATTTTATTTCCTTTTTCAGTAGAATATGTGATACTGGTCATTTTTATTTGCAAATAATAGCTTACATTTTAGCGTAGAAAGTTTTATGCTGCTGATTTATTTATTTATTACGAAGCAACTATCCCACTTTAGAAATCATTACACATTTTAATCAACAAGACATCATTATCTATACAGTGTGTTTTAAAAATAAACAATGCTCTAATTTAACAAATTCATTAAGCATGCATTACAACAATTAAAATACTGTGATAATAACAAGGTATCAACACATAATTACAATTAGTGTAAAATTTTCTCATCCTCATGTTCATTCCTGGATCTTTGTGATGTGTATGTTGAGATCACTGTTGATTCTATATTTGTTCCATGTGAGTGTTTGCATTGGACTGACACCCTATTCCAATAATGGTTCTTGCAATTTACTCCAATTGCCAGGAGAGACTTCAACTTGAAACAATTCTGAAATGTTTTAAACAGACCCTTAAATGTTAATTGACCATTAAAAGCTCAGACATGCTATTATGAACAATGCTGCACATCCTCGCTAGGACACACTAATACATTCAGCCAACAAATTATTCAGCAGACATCTGTCAAAAAAGCTACTGGGGCTTCTTTATATCATTTGCAATAGATCTTTATAATATCTAACTGTGAATGAGACAGCTCTTTTTATCTTAGCCAAGTTGGAAGTTTTCTTTCCTTTTTAGTTATTTTAGGGTATATATTAGAGAGGGTGTTATTTGTCAAAGTAAAATAATATTTCTATAAAAACTCCAGTTTCCCATCCCCATCTATCTATCTATCTATCTATCTATCTATCTATCTATCTATCTATCTATCTATCTATCTATCTATCCTGTAAATAAGTAATTTTGCAAATGAGTTTCAGTCATATAATGCAATGCTTTTCATTTTAGTACATTAAAGTATTTTTTCCATATGGCATAGCACAACACTGATACAGTGCCAAATATGAATGCACAACATGCTTCTCTTCAAGTCTCTTTTTTCAACATCGACTCACCATGGCATTATGCTATTTGTTTGGCTGGTAGGTTTGTAGTTTTTGTTCTGTTTGTGCTGGTTAAGTTTTATGTCTATGTCAATGTAAAAAATAAAAGATTTATCAATAAAAATATTTGTAAATGCAAATAACCCCTTGCATTCCGGATGCCGAGCTTTATGTGAGAATTATATATATGTATATATATATATATATATATATATATATATATATATATATATATATATATATATACTGTCAGGGATGCCAGGGGCAACAATCCGGCCGGGACGCCTTGAGGAACCGGAAGAGGGTCTATGCCCGCCCTAGATCATTTGGGGGCCGCCATCCTGGTTGCTTTGGGGGCCACGGGTAGAGGGCTTGGAACCCCAACCCTGTAGGGACCCGTGGTCACCGACATGGGGCGCCCCAATGCCTTGAGAACCCTGGACCTCAGTACTTCCGCCACACCAGGAAGTGCTGGGGGGAAGAAGAGAAAGGACACCCGGAGATCTTCCGGGAGAACAGCCGGCATTTCTGCCACACTGGGGCGTGTCCAGGGAGGAATGCCGGGAAACACCTGGAGCTCATCCGGGATGATATAAAAGGGGCCGTCTCCCTTCATTCGGCGCTGGAGTCGGGTGGAAGCAGGGCAAAGCAGGAGAACGAGAACGAGAACGAGAACGAGAACGAGAACGAGAACGAACGAGAACGAGAACGAGAACGAGAACGAGAACGAGGGCCCGAAGAGGAAGGCATTGTGTGGCCAGGACTGTGTTTGGGGGTTTATGTGCACTGAATTACTGTAAATATTGTTGTAAAAACAACATGTCCGCCTGTCTGTGTCCGGGCCGCGTCCACTATATATATATATATATATATATATATACAGTCATATGAAAAAGTTTGGGAACCCCTCTCAGCCTGCATAATAATTTACTCTACTTTCAACAAGAAAGATAACAGTGGTATGTCTTTCATTTCCTAGGAACATCTGAGTACTGTAGTGTTTTCTGAACAAAGATTATAGTGAAGCAGTATTTAGTTATATGAAAATAAATCAAATGTGAAAAACCTGCTCAATACTGATTACTTGCAACACCAAATTGGTTGGATTAGCTCGTTAAGCCTTGAACTTCAAAGTCAGGTGTGTCCAATCATTAGAAAAGGTATTTAAGGTGGTCAATTGCAAGTTGTGTTTCCCTTTGACTCTCCCCTGAAGAGTGACAGACAGCATGAGATCCTCAAAGCAACTCTCAGAAGATCTGAAAACAAAGATTGTTCAGTATCATGGTTTAGGGGAAGGCTATAAAAAGCTATCTCAGAGGTTTAAACTGTCAGTTTTAACTGAAAGGAATGTAATCAGGAAATGGAAGGCCACAGGCACAGTTGCTGTTAAACCCAGCAGGTCTGGCAGACCAAGAAAAATACAGGAACAGCATATGCGCAGGATTGTGAGAATGGTTACGGACAACCCACAGATCACCTCCAAAAACCTGCAAGAACATCTTGCTGCAATTGGTGCATCTGTACATTGTTATACAATTCAGTGCAATTTGCACAAAGAACATCGGTATGGTACGGTGATCAAGAAGAAGCCCTTTCCGCACTCACGCCACAAACAGAGTTGCTTGTTATATGCAAAGGCTCATTTAGACAAGCTAGATTAATTTTGGAACAAAGTGCTTTGGACTGATGAGACAAAAATTTCGTTATTTGGTCATAATAAAAAGCGATTTGCATGGCGGAAGAAGAACACCACATTCCAAGAAAAACACCTGCAACCTAATGTCAAATTTGGTGGTGGTTCCATCATTCTGTGGGGCTGTGTGGCTAGTTCAGGGACTGGGGCCGTTGTTAAAGTCGAGGGTTGGATGAATTCAAATCAATATCAACAAATTCTTCAGGATAATGCTCAAGCATCAGTCACAAAGTTGAAGTTACGCAAGGGTTGGATATTCCAATAAGACAATGACCAAAAACACAGTTTGAAATTTACAAAGGCATTCATGCAGAGGGAGAACTACAATGTTCTGGAATGGCCATCACAGTCCCCTTCCTTGAATATCATTGAAAATCTATGGGATGATTTAAAGCAGGCTGTTCATGCTCGGCAGCCATCAAATTGAACTGAACTGGAGAGATTTTGTATGGAAAAATGGTCAAAAATACCTCCACCCAAAATCCAGACACTCATCAAAGGCTATAGGAGGCGTCTGGAGGTTGTTATATATTTGCAAAAGGAGGCTCAACTAAGTATTGATGTAATATCTCTCTTGGGATGCCCAAATTTATGCACCTGTCTAATTTTGTTATGATGCATATTGCATATTTTCTGTTAATTCAATAAACATAATGTCACTGCTGAAATACTACTATTTCCATAAGACATGTCATATATTAAAAGGAAGTTGCTACTTTGATAGCTCAGCCAATGATAAACAAAAATCCAAAGAATTAAGAGGGTATATATATGTATATATATATATATATATATATATATATATGTATATGTATATGTATATGTATATGTATATATGTATATGTATATGTATATGTATATATGTATATATACAGTGTATATTTATTTATGTATATATACAGTGTATATTTATTTATGTATATATAATATGTGTTTTGTGTATAAAACTTTTATTGAAAATAACAAATTGGGTCAAATAGGATACATCTCCACTTGGGGAGGTTTTAAAAACCATGTAGAGTCAGGAGCAAATCTCCCTAAATGATTTCCAGGAGCAAACAGATTTCCATTCCACTTTATTCCAACTCGTTTGATCAGCCCATCATTAAACTGATTGTATTCGTATGCGCCCTAAGCGATCTGTGTCGTTACCAGCAAAATATTAGACCTTCCTAAATGAGATGAGCTGCAGCATTTGTGTGATCTATTTTCCCCGTTATCTTAAAATAAGCAGCTGTGGCAATCATGCGTCTGTTTGTCAGGATAATAAATTGTAAAAAAAAAAAATACAATAAAGGCTCATAGCATCTCATTCCCTTCATTTTCCCCATCTAAGCTGTGTACATTTATTTCTTTATTACAGCATTTTAGTGGCAGCGGCTTGGGGGCAATGTTAAACCAGGAGTCAGGTCTGTTGAGAGCTCTGAGATGCATGCACTGCTCTCAGCTCGCTGTACGTTTCAATTATTATAATATTATATTAACAGGGTGTAGGATATGGGGGATTTAATAGCTTTCTTTGTTAACTGTGAAACAATAAAACAATTGCTAATGTAGGTCACTGGAAGTTTATACGTTACAATGGCAAGATGAACAGAAGAAATGTGATGAAGAATACTGTTAAAGATCCTGGTTCTTACTTATTCTATATGGACCAGAAAGTAAAGATGTCCATATTGTTTTCTGATGGTTTCAGCTAAAGGATGAACAATATTGGCTATTAGCCTTTTGTCTTCCTTTCAGAAAAGACAATCCTGCTTTTTAAACTCTGAAGCAATAATGCATGTAAACAGGTGACCAGCTAAGTCATTGGCTTCAAACTGCAACCAAGATCTTAATTAATTGGTGCTATCATTCTGCCACACTAGACATTTCCATTTTTCTTTTTCTCAGAGAGCCATCAAAATGTTTTGTGGACCAACATTTCTCAAACCTTTACCTTTGTTTCTTTTGAAATATTTTATTGAAACAGTTAGATGGATAGATAGATGATGGATAGAGGTCTGGCCTGGAGGACGGAAGGACAATGTGAGAGGAGGCACATACCGGCCATGATTGCTATTGATTCCTATCACAGTCAGAATAAAATAATACCGGATGGACTTGGGGATTCTGAAGTTCATTCACCAGTATGAGAGTGGGCAGTGCTCCTTTGGTTTGGCCCCAACCTGGGCACCTGTGTGATTGCCAGGGACTTGTATTCCCAACCCAAGAACCCTGACAGGGCTGGTATTCAAAACTACATCTCCCTAGTTTAGGAGACTTTTATATGACCTGGAAGTGCTTCCATATCACATGGAAGTGCTTGCATTTTTCGAGGCCACAGGTCTGGAAATACTCCTAGGTCTATCATTAAAGGAAGCCACCTCGTTTGAAGCGTTAAGTTTGGTGGCAGAGGACAAAACTCAACTGGAGGAGTGGAATTGAGTACTGGGTTCATTGGAAATTGTGGTCTGGACTTATGGATGAGGAAAGGTATTATAAAAAAAAAAAAATTATATGCACCTGGGACTGTCTTGGTGTGATTGTGTTTGAGGTTTGGGGCTCATTGGCACCCGCTGGATGTCACAACAGATAATTACATACAGGTAAAATAAACTGAACACACATTAGAATGACTAAAATGAAACAAAATTATAAACAAATAAAAACTTCTGATTTGGCAGTCATAGTCACAGTGAGGCATTATACAGGTGTTTTGCAGTTGGTATAAAGCGGACCTTGTAGTGTTTCTTAACACACCAGAGCTGAGTAATTCATTAGCTGAAAGTCCTCTGTGTTAGTGTGTCAGAGAGTGAATGTGCAGCATTGTTAATAATGGCACTCAGTTTTATTTTAATTCTTCTCCTTTTCTATGACTCCAGGAGATCCAAAGTGTGTCCTATAATGGAGCCTGCCCTTTTAATCAGTGATTCTTGATTCAGTGGGCCTCTCTTGAAGTGATGTTACCTGCCCAGAACACCACAGTTTTAAAAATCATACCAGCCATAACAGAGGTGAAGAAGATGTGAATAATGTCACCACTCGCATTAGAGGAGTGCAGACTCCTAATAAAAAAGTGCCTGCACTGCTCTTTCTTATGTAGTTCCTCTGTGTTCCAAGACCAGTTCAACCTATCGTTAATGTGGACCCCCAAGTACTTGTAGGAGTGCACCACCTCTGCATCCACTCCCTGAATAGTGACTGGATATTGAGTTTATTTGGTGCTACGAAAGTCAGTATGATGAACACACAGGTGTAAATTTGACAAGGGGGCTATTCCAGAAGGAGATATTCGATAATCCTATATCACAAACCAAAAACTGGTTTGCTATAGCTCAGTTTTGCACAAGCAGATTAGCTGGTGCCAGAATGTCAGATTTCAATCAACTCATGCAATCCTGGACACATTGATCTGGGTTAACACACGTTCATAGCATTATTTAGAAGACCTTATGAGTTGAGCACTGAACAACAAATCAACCATAGACTACAAGACTGAAACACAGAGGGTAGCATGAGCAAGATGTGCTGGTGGCAGTGTTTGAAGGTTATTGCCACATCCTCCAAAAGAGGGCTAATACAGTGGCAGCAACAGGTACCAAAAAAGGAGGGATGGTGTGGAGGAATATTACTGATCAAATTAATGTGTAAAACAGTTAATCACTGAAATCTGTATAAACTTTAAGTAGTAAATTAGTGAATTGTACAAAATGTACAACTGATGGTGTTAACTTTGTCACGTGCGTGTGCATAGGGGGCAGCTAAAAGGCCCTAATGGCTGAAATTGTACTATCGTTCCAGGAGTTGGCGCTGTGTCCTAAAGCCTCTCTTACTTCCTCCCTCTGCAGACCAGTTAATTCACATCTACAACTGACATCACTTCCAGTGTCCGTCCATCTGGACCCACCTCTTCCTGTCAGAAGGGCCCAAAACCGAAAGCTCAACCATCTTGGGACAGTTCTGTTTTGAACTTTTATCTGTAGAGATGACTCTGAGATGTTTTTTTTTTAATCTTGTTGCATCCAATTATATGGGGTGTCTGTCTTGGCACCCCTTCTCTTTATCGCTGTCCTCTCTTTCTGTTATACCTTATATAAAACTCTATGCCCTGAAGTAAGTACTGTATTTTGTTTTTTGCAATTGTAACCAAGTTACAATTAACTAGATTAGTTATTGTGAGTTCATTATATGTTGCAGTAGTGATTATAGAGAGCTCATGGATTAAAAATGGTAACATGAACACACAATAAAGTCCACTTTTGTCCACACAGTTTCACCCTGATTTTGTGTCTCATGCTCTATATAATAGAACAGCACAATTGTCGCTTTCCTTTGTTCATGTTTGGTGCTCTGATAAAGATGTGGGTTCCATCCACACAGCCAAATGCACGTGGAAATCCTGTAATACATTTATTTATTTAGTAGAGGCTTTTATCCAAAGCAATAAAGGGATGAAATCTAGTAGAGTAACCACCTCTCAGGGTTAGTATGACTACAAATGCTGCACAGCAAGCTGCTTGAATTAGTGAAAGTGATAAATGGAAATAAGCTAGTTGAGTGCAATAGTCAATAGAAAAGGCCATCGGCAAATGAACCACAAGAGAAAACAGAACACATATTGTTGCCTTATTCCATTACAGTACCCTGAATCAAAAACTGCATTAATAAGCATATAGGGCATTTGTGGATATGAACAGACTTCAGAGGTCTTTATTTAAATACAGAGTGACTCCGCAGAAGGGATGAAGGTGGGTGGTTTGTCCAACCAGTGAGCCTATTATCAGTTATTGTTGCTCAGAAAATGCTGTCGTTGATTAAGGTTCATTGCCGTGCTAGCAATACTGCGAAATTCCTCTTTGATGGTGATTATTTGTTTCATTCTGCGTATATCCGGGTATGTGTGTGTATTTATGCAGATACCATTTCAAATGTAGGCACACCTTTTTGTGATCGATTTGCTGATATTTGTTGCATCTCCAGTGTTGTGGAGGAAGCTACCTTTAGCAAAAAAATAATAAAAATGAATCATTGACAACAAACTAAACTTTGATCTTAATACAGCACAAATCTGTAAAAAAAAAAAGGCAGTCACAACTTTTCTTTTGTAGAAAACTCAACTGTTTCAACATGGACAAAACCATAATGAAACCTCTTTATAAGTCCTTTTTTGAATTCATTGTTACATTAGCTTTTATCTGTTGGTTTGGCAACCTCAGCAGAAAGAATATAAATCATAATATAACAATTTGCAGTAAAATTATTGGTTCACAGCAGACCTCTATCACTGAAATGTATTGCAAACAAGCTAGAAAGAAATCCAACTGAATTCTGTCAGACGGTTGCCATCCTCTTTGCTCTAAATTTCCAGCTGTTTCCATCAGGCTGCAGATTTAGGTTTCCAAAGGTAAAGGGCAACAGATTTAAGAACTCTTTTATTAATAGATGTTTTATAAATTCTGTTATTTGTAGGGAAAGCTGCTAAATGTTAAATTCTGCATTATCTTTTTGTGTACTGATGAAAGTAACTATTCTTTTTTTGTATTTATCTTAAGTGTATGTTTATGCAGTAATGGTAGTTTCAAATATTGCATCTTTATTTATCTATTGGATCTCTGTAATAATGTCTTCTGTTTCTGTTCTTTTCTGCTGCAAACAAACTTCCTTTTGGGGTAATAAAGTCTACTTAACCTAACCTAAATCTCAGATGCAAAACGGTAACATTCATGCAAACACTTCTCTGTCTGATTGTAGTCTGATAACGTTTTTCTAGGCAGAATTTTGTGAAGAAATTGTGCTTCAATGTTATTTGCTCATTCAGGAAGAGACACATTTTCAAAATTTCATCTGTTTCTTTCTGCTTCTTAAATAGTGCAGCTGGGGTCACCATTTTTTGACAGGACATGTACAGCCATATAATTAGATGCTCTGCGTCTTAATTATTGAGGCTGCAAAGCATTAATCCTTCACATTAAACATGCTCTTTTGAAGGTTAGTTTCAGGGCATTGGCTGCCCCAGCAACTGAGCTGCATTTCATTAAATCTTTCTTTCTGGAACTGGCATATCCTGAGCCCATTCCAGAAATCAGGATTGGTGAGTCATCTGCATCTTTGCCCTCATGGGTCGTGTACCTTTGCTTTAATATTCCATAAATGCAGGTTTGACTGAATCCAAGTTTTGTGTTATGGAATTAGCCCAATTGTTTGTGAATCACAATTTACTTTAACCTCATCGTGCTTTCTGGAACAGAGCCCTGGTTAGCTTGTTATGCGCTGGAAAGATTTGACTGTTACTTAAGAATAAAGGAATAAAGTAAAAGGTAATTTTGGTATTTTTCATGTATAGGTGATTTTTTCACAATAATTATATACAGTATATTAATTTTTCACCTGAATTATGTCCTAAATTAAAGCATTTTTTATACATTTTAAAAATACAGAATTTGTTCTTATGGTTTACAATGGAGGTAAATAAAACACCACAACAAAGCCAAGATTGTACATTTAGAACAATCTGGTAGCTCAACAATCCCATCGTACAACAAAAGGTCCAAGTGTAACAGGAAATGAGTTTGGTGATTGTTTTATTTCTGCTTCTTTTTTATCCTCAATAGAAATATTTATTTAAATACTAAGTAAAAGACACATGCAGAATTAATGTATGTAAATGGATCTAGACAGAAGCTAAACCTCTTTCTTCTGGAATGAATTTCTCACAAAGCAAAACACCGTGTTTCACTACAAATTCAATTTTGAATGAATCTCTTTGCTCATCACTACTTGTGTATAATTATAACTCATTGTCTATTGCTTCATAATGATATCTGTTACATGTGATAATTGTATGTAAAAATGACGATCAGTCACAAAATGTACTTTTTTCTTAGAAAATATAATATACTTGTAAGTTTTATTCTTAAGTAAAAGAAAAATAAAAATGAAATCTGGTCATACTACTTAAAGTGAGGGAAATGAAAAAGTTTGGGTTGTTACTTAAAAAACAGATACAAGGACCTTAAGACAGAAACACATGGAAATAAGAATATTAAAAAACATTACATTTCATGACAAATCATAGTTTTTTTTTATTTACTGAAGTAATCTTTATCACCAGTTAACCTCACAGCGGTGGTAGACTGCATGCAGTGACATTCCTTGATATGTAGTTCTCTGGAAAAAGTGGTTTTAGTGTCAGTGTCTTGTATCATATCACAGTTATAACTGGCATCCACAGGAAGGCCCTTCAACCTTTTGACAGATTTATCAAAAGATGTATTTCATATTTCCTGTATTTCATTCTCTTTGTGAATGACAACAATGATCCATTCCCAAGGAGAGCACCTTCAATGTTTTGGCAGTAAAATAGACACATATTGCTAAACATGGCTTTAACTAAATCCTAAAGAAGGATCAGATATGATTTCAGGTCGATGTGAAAATTGCTGTTTGCTCTTTTTAGGAGTGCATGAAGTTGGAAAAAAGTGCCAATGATCCCTTTGTGGCATGTTGGCATGCCTGTCTCCTGGAAGAAGCACAATACCTTAAGTTTTGATTTTCTGTTGTGAATAGAATATTCTAGAAGAGATTGTTAATGTTCACAATTTATACAAGTATGAATGAAGGTACAATTAGAATTTTCATATTTTTTATTATGTCATCAGCCACTTTTTCTTTTATCTTAGTTGCAATATTGTTGATAACATCAGTGACATTTAGTCTGAGCATAAAAACAACTCCATATTTTAACTTCATTTAACTGCCATTTCTGTAAATTGATGCCCATGCTTACCAATTTTATAAACTTCTCAGAAAACTCAGCAAGTCATATCAAGTTCAACTTTGAGCATTTCTTTATTTTTTGTTAATTTTATGGTGTAACGCAATTTTACGTGTGTGTCTTCTCCTTTTATGTGTGATTTGGAATCGCTGGTTTTCTTGATTTTTGCTATAAAGAATTCTGTGTTTAGCATTATCACTGCTCAAGAGGCGATATCAAATCCTCTTTTCACTAAGTAGACAGCCTGAGCATATGCCATACCTGAGCTGCCAGTGAAGTTACTTTGTTACATTCATTGTATCTGTTTTGCTTGGTTAGGTTCCTAAAGGTTTTAGGCTCTGTGCTACGCAGATTTTAACAACATGCTTGAAATCCTGTCTTTAGTTATTGTGGATCATTTCCAGAATACCTGTGATAACAGCAGCAGATCAAGACCTGACTATGTAGTATGGTACTTTGAGAGGTTTAACTGCTATCTCAGTGAACAACAGAAGCAGAAATCAATTCCAAATTTAACTGATCCAAAGCTAGTTTTGATTTGGCTTTGTGTTTCTCCTGGATTTGCTCTGCTGGCCATCTGTATGCCCATTAACGGAATCACACCAGCAATTAATGCCTAGCCCTCTGTTATTTAACAACGTGATGCAACACATTCATTTTGATTTAAAGGGACAGAGTGCAGGGAAAAAGTACAACCTTGTGTCAAATTAATAAAAAATAACTGCAATCATTGTGGTACATTAGATTAAAATGAGTGTCACTGCCATTATTTTAGATGTATTCACTTCAAGCGAATGAAATGGCCATGAAATCCATATATGAAAAGTAATGATGATGAGAGGTTCACATTAGTAGAACCATATCTGAAGCATAATTTTCACTCTGTAACTCATTTACCAATTAAGTATAGTAGATAATACAGAAGAACTGATGTTTTTTATTCATTGTGCATCCAGCTTTTCCTAATAATTGAATGAATCCAATAGTCAACAAAGCATATAAAATTCCTTGTGTTTTGTCGGTGGTACCACAAGAGGTGGAGCCACCCAGACATCACAGCTGCTGAGACCACCCCATGGCTATATATTGAGCCAGGTAAGAGATTGATTTTTATTTCCAAATCTTCCTAAAATATGTTTTTGTTTTGTCGTTAGGGCTTATTGAGTGTGGACCTATGGGCAAAAATTGCACATTTATCTATTTAAAATTAAATCTGCAACACAATAAATTCTGCACAAAAATAAGGGCTTCATATACTTTCTGAACCCACAATATCTATCTACATTAAAGAAAGCAAGGTTATATTTAAAGGTAAAAGGTGCAAGCACAAACATTATGTATCCACTTCTCTGCCAAGCTGAGACCTACTGCATTACACTCAGCCTGTTATGTAAAGCACAGTATGTTAAAGACTTTCTACTGCGGCCTTTATATCTTGCTGAAGCAGCAATGCCATGTGGCCTAGCAATTCTCTTAAATTCTTATTCAACTTGTGAGCAACTAAGCTGTATCCGAGGATAAACAGAACAAGTCTAAGTGTTTAACTTTTTAAACTTCTGGTGATTTACTTTTCATTTTAGAAACTGGCTTGTATTATTTAATTGCCTGTGTTGTAATTCAATTATTTCTTCTTTTCTTTGTTGATTAGTCTATTATCTTGTAATTGTTTACCTGGAAAGGCAGGCAGCCTAACTTAGTAGATGTTTTAGCAGGACTGGAAATTTGCTTTTGTTAAAGGAACATTGTTCAAATGGAGCAACTGAGAAAAAACAAATACTGTATGTCTGTGAAGACTCATGAACCTAGAGGAAAATACAGATATCACCAGAGTTGAGGGAACTTGAAAGTGCTGCTACTTATAAATTAAGAGAAATAAAACTGCAGGAAAGACTGGACAAGCTACATGGAACTGGTGGATGTCAGCCAGATGGAAAGCCTCAGGGACTGTTTTTGATTTACTCGTTTGCCTGAAATGAAAGACTAAGTGAAACTTTTTTGTGATTTCAGTCACAGGGCACAACAAAAAAAAGTTTTCAGAACAACTATTACAAATAAAAAACATTTAGACAGTTTCCAGTGTAAAAAAAAAAAAACAAAAGAAAGTAAATAAAACATTAAAGCAGGGGTGCCCACACTTTTTCGGCATGCGAGCTACTACTAAAATGATCAGGTTGAAATGATTTACCTACATTAAAAATGCTATATATATATATATATATATATATATATATATATATATATGTATATATATATATGTATATATATATATGTATATATATATATATGTATATATATATATATATGTGTGTATACTGAGTATACTTTATACATAAAATGTATGTTGTTGTACCTTGCATAACTGAATAACTTTTATACCACAATAACAATTCTATACATTTATGGTCACTATAGTATTTGGATTTAATAAATGTCATGTGGGAAAAGGCTGACTCGCATAAATAAGTAGAGCCGAATAATGCAGTCAAGGAGGTTTTGAATTCAGCCAAGTGAAAAATGTCGGCTGTCCGATTAACTACGATTTTAGTTCCCTCTCCTTTCTCTTTCTCAGATCGCTTTTTGGAAGGAAGTCAGTTTCGTAGTTTTTATGAACAGTTCGAAAATGCCTTTCCACATTTTCCTTCTTTGGAATAGCAATGATAGATTGACAGATCAGACAAACGCACTTTGATTGTGACATTGTGAGAAAAGAAAAATCCTCTTCCAATTTCACATCCAGCCCATACCCTCCCCAAACAATTTTTTTTTAATCCCTTCTTTAGTTGATATAAATTGGAAGGCTAACTAGATCACAGCTGGAGTTTTGCAGTAGCTCCACATGTGCGAGCGGGATGACCAGTGTGTTAGAAGAGAAGAGATCTCAGACTGGCCGCCCTGTATGTCAATCAAGTGGCAAATGCCATAGGGAGAATATATGATAGACTAACGTTTAAAAAATTTTTTTTTCGAATGCAACGCGATCTACCAGCACTACCTTTATGATCTATCGGTCGATCGCGATCGACACATTGGGCACCCATGCATTAAAGCATACTTGCAAAATTGGTGATATAATGTCAGACAAGTTGGAGAAACAGAGAACCCATATTCTACACCTGTAACCTAAACACGGCCTGGTCTCTTTTATTCACGAGTTTTTAGTACATATTAACTAGAACAGTTGAGGAGCAGTGTTTTATATTAACAAAGTAAGAAAAGCTTGTGACTGTACTTGAGTATGTTTTGAAGATATTTCTACTTTACTTGAGCACAACATTTTCTGTCTATTTTGACTCAAGGCAGCTGATCACAACCAACTGTTAGGGAGGTTTAAGGTGAACTGCTTTCAGTATGGTATCATACCCAAATGCAAGAGAGAACTGATGGTACAGAAGGTCAGAGAGGCAACAGAAGAAGACTGCCACATAACAGTGATTGAGCTTGCATTCCAGGGCAGTGGATTTAGTGGGATCAGGCGCTCAAGTGATCGTTATTCTGGAAGGAACTATGGGGCACCGACCTGTGCAAGTTGGCTTGTCTTCTACATGCTTTGGCTGACTTTTTGTCGACCCCAAGCAACATAAAGATCTGGGCAAAGAAGACCGATTCTGAAAGCAGGGTGGAGCCACTCTTTATCCCCAGAATCATATTTCGACTGGATGCCCCAAAGCACTGGGAGAAGGCTGATATGGATGGAGGCATTACAGAAATTGATAGGTAGACAGATTTTCCGTGGGTTAAAGCCAAAAAATAACAGGCAGCACTATCTGAGATTATCCATTTTCAACGGCAAGGACAGTTGCCAACCACCCACCAAGCTCTAGTCTAAGGATGACATGCAATCTCATTCCCCTTCAAAGTTAACTGCTGTGACTTCCAGGCAATATCAATGCAGTATTTCTTATAGATGATCAGTTTGGAACCTAAATCCCTGAAGAAAGCTACAGGGGAGATAGCCATTGCAGCTGAGACCAGGTCATCAAGATGGTTGTAGCTGACAAGAGGTCACAATTGGAACATGTTTGCAAGTGAGGGCTAACTTAGCCTTCGTTGCCCTGCTCAGTTGATGCATTCAGGTTAAGGGGTGAAATGCTTGTGACCCAGAGGCACCTGTTGAAGATGCACAGGTTTTCCAACAATTCATATGCTCTGATTAGTCATCAGAGAATGCCATCAAGAATATGATTCACAATTTGAAGTAGCTCCGGCAATTTCTACTTTTAGCAAAGCATGTTCGATTTTTACTTCACCTCCCTTTTTGATTTTCATGGGCACTTCTATTTTCATGATCCTCATTGGTTGCAAGGGGCTTGGTGGTCAAAGTCATGACATCTGACACAGTTGTAACAGGTTTAAAGGTCATCTCAAGGAATCACAAGTTATCTGAGTTTTGCAGATATATAAATAGACCTTTTACACATTTCTTATATTACCTTTGTGCTTCTGACTTGGATTTTTGGCTTATCAAATTTACTGAACTAAAGATAGCATTGATTTCTCATTTTTTACCTTTTTTTTGGTTCTTATGTTTGTTTTCTCAGTCATCTCCATTAAATTCTTGTTTGTCCAGTGTTTGACAAACATAACACTATGGTTCACACCATGTCATGTGTGTTGCTCACATGCCTTTTCACATTTTCATGGGTGTGACTGGTCCAAAACAGATCATGAAGTACTTGGAAAACCCCAAAAATAAACGAAAGGTCATTCCTTTGAATGTAAAGCTATGTGAAGAAATGATAAAAGTGCTTTATTAAACATAACTTAATGACAGCCAATGTTTCATTAGCGTTTGTTTTGATGCCTAATGTCATCATTAATCCAATTCTGTCAATTTCCTTGTAGTGTGGTGTTATTTGAACTAAAACATGGGTAATTTTGGGCCAGGTGTAGTTTAAACATGTTTTTCTTTTAAATTATTTGTAGTCATGTGTTTTCATTACGAAAAATTATTTTATGAAGAAGTTTTTAGAAACTGATTAGTTCCTTCTTAAAGTGGATGAAGCCTGTACACTGTTCTGTTAGCTCCTTCCCCACTGAATTATAATACAATCATTAAGATGTCTGCTCACACTGTATATTGCTGCTTTCAGCTGTAGTCACATGGCTCAAGCAATTGTGAGTATAGTACGATTTACACACAAAAAGAAAGTAGCCTGCATTGTTTTAGGTTTGTAAGAACTTTTCTTCGTTATATATAAAGCAGTGAGGAGTTCTACACTTACTTGTGCATTCTTAAGAACACTTAATATGAAATTTTTTAAATTTCTACTCATAGTGCCACACACGTGCACAAGGGACGCAGCTAAAGGGTCCAAATAGTGACAATTTCATGTCTGACCAGGGAGTGGCGAGGTGCACTGAATTTTTCTCTCAGTCCTCTGCAGACCATTCACAGAAAATTCCACAGGGTTCCAGCAGTGTGACATCACTGCCAGTTCCAGCACCTGTCATGACGTCACTTCTTGTCCCAATGACGTCACTTCCACTCCAGACCTTTAAAGTCACCATCTTTGCTACATGTCATCAATTCTGTTTTGGACATTGAACCAGACACAACTCAACAAAAATTAAGCCTTTTACAGCCAGGGCATAATACACGGGTAGCTGCCCCAAACCTTTTTGATATCTTTTGTCCTTTCTCGTGACAGTGGCGTAGTCGGCAGGATTCTGGCCATCAGTTTTGGTCATAAACCTCTAAAATTAACGTGGATGCAAACAGGTAGCGTTGCGACACGAGGAAGCCCGTGAAGAAAGCTACCCATCAATTGAACCGTCATGGAGAAAAAACAATTAAGCAGATGGACATCACTGGGAAAAATCCCACACTCACAATCGTCACCATTGGAGAAGAGACGGCGAGCGGCCATAATCAGCGGGAAGGAAAAACTCCAGATGACAGCGTCCAGAATGAGGTATGTGCCAGGGTGCTGTTTGAGCACAATGAATCTGAAGCAGTAAATTCATAGATTCTATATATAGTCATTAGATATTACAATATGCTTCATATTTATACTAAGAATGTCTCAGCAATGAACTGGTGCCCTTTCTGTGGTTAGTTTCTGCTAAGCACCCAGTACTGCAAAGATAGGCTCTATTTCCTGGTGTCCCTGAAAAATTACTAATCACAAACAGAAATACAGTCACTTTCGAGGTAGAATCACACTGCTTGAGAACAAACTCTCATTGTATTGTGAAAACCCAAGTAGTAAGGTAAAATCATTTGGGGGATAAATGCATGCTTAAAATATATGCTTTTGCTAACTTAAAAACCAAGCACACAGGGCATATTTAATATCATTTTGTGTGATATTATAATCCCAGTCATTAGTATTCATCAGACAACTGCTAAAGTTGGGCATCACAGGTACCTGTGAGTCTGGACTGCTTCCAATGCTAATTGTGTGTTATATAATTAAAAGTCAGTAGATGGCATGTTTCATTTGGAGTTAAAGGCAACAAATCAGACTAAAATAAAAATTATTTATATCACCTGAATTTTGTTAATTAAAGGTGTCATTTTACCTTCTAAGTTATAATTAATGAATACATTTAAATCTCATTTAATATAAGCAAACTGGAGAAATACCTCAGCAGCTTCTTAAATAGAAGCTGCTCATGTTGTGTTGAACATTAAGTCATACTTACTGTATACAAAACCTTTATAATCTACTATATAATAAAATACTAAGGTCTGTGTGTCCAATCCCTCTGATTGGTCAGTTTGATGTGGTGACATGATGAAAGAGAACCTGTGAGTGTGAGACATATGAGAAGGAGTAAAGATGGATATGTTGAGAGCGTTACATTCAAAGACAGCAAGTATAAAACCAGACAGGAGGTTGGAAAGGTGCCTCAAAAATAACAAGAGTCTGAAAAGCAGACTTTATGGGAACACACTCAAGAGAGACAGTCCTCCTGGTTAAGAGACATTCACACACGCAAATACAGAGGAAAGGTGCTGAAGACACACGTCGGCCAAGTTATAACAAATATTATTTAATTATTCTATTACCTGTCTTTGACAGGTACCGTGGCTAGTAAATTATAATTTTCATAATACAGTGGAACCTCGAGATACGATCACCACTGTATACGAGAAATTCAAGATAAGAGGAAAGTATGAGCGAAAAACTTTGGATCTAAATATGAGCATTGGCTCGCGTAAAAAGCCACGAGCCAGGCTGTGGGTATGTGTGACGCGTTTCCCGATCCGCCTTGACTCAGGGATTCACCCAAGCTGACGCTGCCCGCCCATCAGCTCACTCAGTGTTCCTTGTTCTCCCGTAGCGTGCGCTTATGATTTCATTGTTTTTTTTGCATTTAACGAGAAAATAATTATTCCACGATGCCTCTCAAGAAGATTGTTGCCTCAGATAGTGCTGCAAAGAAAAAAAAGGAAGCCATGGCCGTTGAAATTATGAAAGAAATCATAGATAAACATGAGCGTGGTGTAAGAGTAAAGCAACCTGCAACTAAAAGAAAGTTAAGTGATTCTGACCCAGAACCTGCTTCCAGTGGGGTAAAATTCCCAAGAAGAGAGAGCCTTCCTGAATCAGAGGGGGACTCTCCTTCCCCACAGTAACCCGTTTTATTTACCAGTGTTATTTATTAAAGGTAAACTTTAATTAAAGGTAAACTACAGTATATATTATTTATCCGTGTTATTTGTTAGGAAAATTGATTTTTATGTTGATATTTTTGGGGGTGTGGAACGGATTAACTGGATTTCCATTATTTTTAATGGGGAAGTTTTGTTCTAGATACAAGAATTCGCTATACGAGCTCAGTGCTGGAACGAATTAAACTCATATCTAGAGGTTCCTGTAAACAGTTTGCATCCCTACACATATACCATTTAAAACTTTGTAAACAGTAACAATGCTGGGCAGCCCTATAGCACAGTGCTTAATGGTGTCAGAATTCAGCATCTTATTACCTCAGGTGAGGAAAAGCATTGGAGGAGCTTAACTGAAAACTACAAAGTTATCTAGAAATGTCTAAAGTATCTAGATACTACTAATGCATTTAAGGATGTTCTGTTATTAAAAATTTGTGCAACATATACTGTACATCGATCCCAAATTGATTTTCTAAAATAACTATATGTTTTGTTATCTCCTATTTTGGCTGCACTGGGTATCAAAATGTCCTCGAATGTCCACTCCCTCACATTCTAGGCCATTTTAAGATCATCGGAGGCAGTGATATGAACATCCTTTGGATGAGGAAGCATATCTGAAACTAGGAATATAACCCAGACAGCACTAACACATACTGCTCTATCATGCCAACTACTATAAAAAGTAAAAGTACTTATAGTGATAAGACCTGTGGAGCAGGTCTTTGAGGCAAAGATAGCATCTTATGACAGTGTCATATTTAAAGTCACTGAGCTCTTCAGTACGACCCATTCTACTGTCAATGCTTATTAATGGAGATGGAACAGTTATGTATTTGATTTTATGCAAATCAGATAAGACCTGTGGAGCAGAAGAAAGGAGACCTAATTTTTTAGAAGAAGGGCTGTCCTTGTAATGATTGTTTAAAGTTCACAGGGACACCTGGAGTTTATACTGTCATGGGCTTAAGCTTAAATTCTTCTGTTAACTTTTAAGGCTATCCACAACCTTGCCCCTTCATATCTGTCTGACCTCCTCTATGTTGCCATTCCCTCCCGCACCCTTAGATCCTCTTCTTCTATCCACTTGACTGCCCCCTCGTTCGTCTTACCACCATGGAGAGCAGAGCATTCAGTTTCTCTGCTTCCCAGCTCTGGAACTCATTACCTTCTGAGTTTAGAAACATGAATTCATTCTAACTTTTCAAATCTAAACTTAAAACTCATTTGTTTAAGACTGCATTTTCTCTTAGAATACAATTGCTCTGTCTAATTTAAAATTTTGTATTTTTAGTTTTGTGCATAATGTGTGTTTTACCTATTGTTTGGTGTCCTTGAGTCTTTAGAAAGGCGCCTACAAATAAATAAAATGTATTATTATTAAGTTCATGTTATGAATAGGTACCATCAGGTGCTGGCTCAAGGAATATACATCAATATCCAGTACAGAGCCATTCAAAGTTGAAACAGATTTCAGAGAGTAAGTCTCCAGGGCAATATGGCTCCCCCTACAGATACAAGTTTTTTGTTAGTTTGTGATTGATGAACGGGCCTGGATACTCTGAAGCCAAAGCTTAACACCTCTTTCCAAACATCTATTACATTCTATTTATACCAATCTTAATTTTTTAAGTCCATATTATTTAACATATTTTTAATGTTTCTTAATTTCTTTATTGCAGCTAGGCTTTTGCTAACTTCAGCACTGAATTTTTCCTGATAGCAGATGATTAATGCACTTTTAAACTGAAGTAATCTAAGTTTATTTACAAGTTGTCATATGCTGTTAGACCATCTGTCAAAAGAACTATGTTGATAAATGTCACATAACCGCTATAAGTGGCTAGTTTTAATATTTTAATGTTTTGCAGTATGCGACTTACTGAACCTCATTACACACTGATAATGAGATATTTTAGGTCTCCCTAGAAAAACATTTTGTTAAAATTTCCAGACATGCTGCAAAATATCAGATGATGAGAACATTAAATGAATATTTCACCGGGTTAATTACATATGCTGTTTGTCCCCTAATGTACTGAACATTTTCTGAAGTTACACAGCTAAATATCTAACATTGCAAATGATTGCAGACTAATTTAGCTCTGTTCAATTCAATTTATTCTTTTAAAGACTACTTCCCTTTGTCATCCTTGCACGGTCTGGTGTACACATGAAGTATATTTGCTATAAAACATAAAATTACAGCAACAAGAACAAAAACCCTGAAAAATATGCAGTAGACTGACATTTTACCTATAAATGCTCTTTTTACATTTGTCTAACTCTTGAATTCAGTTTATCAAAATATAACAAATTAAATGTTGGTACAGATTTTAAAAAATAAAAGATTTTTAAACACCAACCACAAAACTACAGTATACTACAGGAACTCCACAGTGGAGCATGACAATAGATATCTGTTACCATACCAGCACAATAAGAGGATAGCGTCACACTGGGTCCATCACAGGTACCATACGTCTATTTAAAGGTTCTGCTCCAGGATGAGAAAAAATCAGGACACTCAGTATACACCATTCAATAAAGATGCAACATTTTTTTAAAACAATATGAACAGCTATAACAAAAGTACATTGTGCTTAAACAAACCTAAAGCCCTCGTTTAAATGCTGAGACTAACAGAGCTCTGTGACATTGATGGGTAGATCATTCTAAAGTTTGGGGTCCCCAAGCTAAAGTCTCCACCTGCTGTAAAAGTAAAATTTGTCATGGAAAATTTAAGAAGACCTGCATCTTCTAAAGGTAATGCAAACTTATGAAAATAGGCATTCAAAAATTCTGTAAAGTTTGATATAGGTTTTGGGTCAAGCCATTTGTGACTTTATAGTCTATAGGTATGTGGACACTCCACCATATTATTGAGTTGTTTCATTGTAAAGAGTAGCATGAAATCAAATACATAACCATTCAATCTCAATTAACAAGCATTGACAGTAGAATGGGTCGTACTGAAGAGCTCAGTGACTTTAAATATTACACTGTTATGAGATGCTATCTTTGCCTCATCTGCTTTGCTAGATCTGCATAGTTTGAATCAAAATCCTATTATTATGATGTGGAAGCATCTAGGAGCAACAGCAGTTCAGTCTTGACATATCAGACCACACAAAATTACAGAGCAAGCTACTGATACCACATAAAAATCACCTATGCTCTGTTGTATCACTCACAATAAAGGTCCAAACTGCCTCAGGAAGCAATATTAGTATAAGAACTGTGCATCAGGAGCTTCATGAAATGGGTTTTCATGGCTGAGCAGCTCCACACAGGACTAAAATAAACATGAACAATACCAATTGTCACCTGGAGTGGTGCAAAGCAGGCTTCCATTGAACTTTGGAGTAGTAGAAACAGGTTGTCTGGAATGATAAATCATGCCTCACTATCTGGTAGTCTGAATGACAAATTTGAGTTTGGCAGATGACTAGAGAACACTACCTCCTGGACTACATAATGCCTACTGTAATGTTTTTGTGGAGGAAGGATAATGTTCTGGGGCTGTTTCTCAGGGTTTAAGCTAGGCCCATTGGTTCAAGTAACGGATACTTTTAATGGTCCAGCACACAAAGACATTTTAGACAATTGGGCACTTCAAACTTTGTAATAACAGTTCAGTTCCAGCATTGCTGTGTGCACAAAGCCAGTTCCATATAGACATGGAGGAACTCAAGTGGCCTGCAAAGAGCCTTGACCTTAACCCTATTAAACATTTTTGGGATAAATCTGAATTCTGACTGTAAGCCAAATCTTCTTGTCCAACATGAGTACCTGACCTCACAAATGCTCTTTTGGCTGAATGGGCACAAATTCCCAAAGACACAATCTAAAATCGTGTAAAAAGTCTTCTCAGAATAGGGGAGTCATTTATAGATGCAAGGTGACTCCATATACAGTAAATGTGATTTTGGAAGAGGATATCCAGCAAGTAATTAAACATCTCTGGGATAAATTGGAATTTTTACTATAAGCCAGATCTTCTTGTCTAACATAAGTACCTGACCTCACAAATGCTCTTTTGGCTGAATGGGCACAAATTTCAAAAGACACAATCTAAAATTGTGTAGAAAGCCTTCCCAGAATAGGGGAGTCATTTATAAATGCAAGGTGACTCCATATACAGTAAATGAGATTTTGGAAGGGGGCGTCCAACAAGCTCTTACAGGTGTGATAGTCAGGAGTTCACAAGCATTTGTCCATATTTTGTATGTCAATGAAAAGATTTTAAAGCTAGTTCTAAACTGGAAGCCACTATCATGATTTCAGAGTAAAGTTATACAGTTACAGTTCATATGTTGTGGCTGAGTAAAAGGACTGCAAGACCCAGGAATGAATGTTGGGATGTAAATCCAGTTTTCACTGTTTAATTGTGCCAAGGAAAACAAAGGAAAATAACCAATAAGGGCATAAGGGTAACAGAAAAATCCAACAAAAAGAAAAACCGTTGAGCTCAGTATATGGCAGTCTTTTGATCTCCTGAGAGGAGTTCCACCCTGCAGTGCATGCTGTTGAACAAATAATGCTTCCTTCTGGTGACTGTGGTATTTATAGGCGGGGGACTGGAAGGGGTGGAGTCAATTGCCCTCACTGGTTTGAAATAACTGTAAAGCAGTAATTAAATGATTCCATCAGATTGGTAATAAAGCATGACAACAATTAATTCTGCTTGTCAAGGACATGCAAATAAGAAATTTTACTAATTATTTTAAAGCGGAGAAAACATATCTAAGATGGTGTGAATAAGCTAACTGAGGTTATTAGAAAAATGTTAAATATTAGTGAAATCAGTTTCAAAATCAATTGCTTTAGTAATTACTGATTTCCTCCCACCATTTTAAAAAGTGTAAGTTAGCATCATTGGTAGCTTTCAACTGGCATGAATGTCCTTTGCAATGAACTAGTACTCTGTTCAAGGTTGGTTGCAGGATGTTACCAGGTTGACTGTGACCTAGAAAAAAAAATGAATGGTAATCTAATGTTGTATCTTGCCGAAGCAGTTAAATAATCACATACGGTACAGTGACTGAAGACTTATCTTTGGGTTAATTCATAAATACTGCTGAGTGTCATCAGCCTTCAAATTAAAGTTAATAATAATTTCAAATTATATTTGCTAATGGAATCTTAAAAAAAAGGAACTGGTCCCAACACTGAGCCCTGAGAGACACCGTACTAAGCTACTGAATGAATGCAGGATTACTGTTTTCAGACCTCCATACATGTTGAATATCTTTTGATGAATGTGAAGTAAACAACTATGAATAGTGCTTCCCAATTTAATTCCTTTTCTAATTTTTTGCAGTGAAATGGTAATCAACATCAAAAGATACATTTACATTTAAGAACATACTGATAGTCTCATTCACTGCATCAGAGGATACTGAAATATCATTTGCAATACAAGCTCAGGCTGATTCTCTGCTTTCAGCAGGATGACTGTTTGATGACCCATTAGGCTTATAATATGCATGTTCTTTCCATGTCTATGTGGGTTTCTTCAAGATGCTCCAGTTTCCTCCCACTGTCCAAAGGCATGCAGGTTAGGTGAATTGGCAATGCTGAATTAGCCTTAGTGTGTGGTTGGCGTGTGTTCACCTTTTGACAGATTGGCACCCAGTCCAGGGTTTGTCCCCGACTTGTGCCCTTTAATAAATTGGATAGACTTCTGAGATCAAGCGGGTTGGAAAATGAAATGATGTTATTAAGCTGTATTTTTCATTTGCAGCTTTCTTCTTAGCTCCTTATTTATGCATCTGCATGTTATATTTCAGCCAGGGTTACGCCAATACCTGAGGTTCAAAGTTGTGTTTTTTTTTTGCCTTTTGTTCATTTTTTGTGCCATTTATCTATGTTAAGGTTACTTTTGTCTACCTGCTTAGTTGTCAAAGTCTGTGTTATATTCCATGTGTTGTGTGTGTGGTTCCCCATGAGGCAGCACTACCTTCCATTCACTGCCAGGAATTCTGCTCTATAAATCCAGAGGGTCTCCCATTGTTTCAGGTTGTTCATTGTGAATGCTCTTTGGGAGTTTGGTGAGTTCTTGTGTTTCTCTGTGCTTTGCGCCTATTTAATTTTTCTGGATTTGACCCTTTTCTTTTAGGATTGCCTTGTGTTTGTTTGCACTCCACTGATCCTATTTTTGTGCTGTAGGGAATTATTCTGAAAATAAATCTTTTATTTGCAAAGATTCTTTAAAGTCAATTTGTGCCTAGCCAGGGTTTGGTGGTTTGTTGTGACTCTTCAGAGCCTTTCAGTTTTTGTCAGTTTCCTCCTACTACTAATTTCAGGATGAACCTGTCCTTCATTGTACGGAAAATGCTTTAAAACCTGCTCAACTTCTACTTGACTGCTTCCACATCTCTACAGGGTGGTCCAGATTTAATTATGCAGATCCAGATCGTCTGGATGACTTTGATTTATGCAGGGACGATTCCAGTTTGGCACGAAGACGATTCTTCATGTCGTCAGTTCACATACTTCTCAATGTTCCGGGAATTTTCAGGTGATTTTCTATGTAATAAACTTAATAAATTATAGCATAATGAAAATTGCATAATAAGATCTGGACCACCCTATACAATTAAAAACTTATCCCAGGTTATCTTTTTAAGACTTTTGATCAAAATGTACCCTGCTAAAGTTAAACTTAACAGTTTTAGTTTTTGAATGTGTACTCTTAAAAAACACTGTAAAATAAATTGCATTATAAAGTGTCATAATTTAAGCAATAAACATTATATTTTTTTGCTCATGATGCTGAACCTTGTTTGGGGCCCTTTGGGCAAAATGTAAATGATTAAGTTGTTAAGGATAAAAACACATTTCCCTAACATCTACACTTTTTATTAACTACAACACAAGAAGACAAGCTTCATGAGAAGTTATATTTTGCTTTTTAAGTTTGCATTATATAATTACATGATATAAAATGCTAAGGTCATTAATATTGTTATTTTTAATTAGAAGTGATAATCAGAACAGGCCCTGCAGAGAGCTTCTTTATGTTATTTAATACTTTAGTGTCTTTAATACTAATAATAACTTTGTGTGTTTGTTGTTCTTAATTTAGTTTTTAATATTCAAAAATATGAGCTGCTTTAGTATCTTTAAGTCACTGTAATTACCTTTTCACTTTAATCACCTTGGTTCTGAGAAGAGTTTCTGTATGTAAACCATATTTCATGTAGGAGTTGTAATTATTTGTTTGCATATCTACCTAAGTTTCAAGGTTCTTAGATTATTAGTAAATTTTCAAGTGCTGTTATTGTTTAGATGTGTCATAGTTTTGGTTCTTAACTAAAAAATTAATGATATGGATAAGTGGAAGTCAAAAGTAATTATTTAATGTACGGAAATAGCTTTCTTAACAAGGGATGTATACCACTAAAAATGGGAGATACACTGGAAATGTGTTACCATCTAAATTACACAGAGAAAACTAATGTTGCAAGGGTCTGTTGTGTATATCTATATAAGTAATAGAATAGCACAATAAATTTATTTTGTCTGAAAACTAAATGAGAAAAAAGTTTACTAAAGATAACAATAATAGAGCAGGGGGAAGCACATTAATGATACAAGCACATTGGATTTTGGTTTAAAATGATGTATTATCACCTAAGTTTTTAAAAATAGTTAACCTATAATTGTTTTTTTAGGATTTTAGATTTTCAAGAATCAACATTACCATTGCCATTACCATTATTTCAAAATCACCTGACACCACCTCCAATGCTGTCTTTTTTGCATCCCTTTCTATCTCCATCATGGTGCACCTCTTGCCTTTCATTCCACATTATCCTCAGCATAACACCTATCACCTCTGCACCATGGGCCTCATGTATAAATGGTGCGTACACACAAAAATGTTGTGTACGCCTGTTTCCACACTCACTTGAAATGTATAAAAACTAAACTTGGAGTAAAACCACACACATTTTCATGGCAGTCGCAGATTGATCGTGAGTACACAATTTTCTGTTTGGTTATGTAAACTGGCAGCACCCCACGTCATGAAGCAGGATTTATCAAATACACCAAAATTAATTGTACATCATTTATAGATTTAATTCACTTGCTTGTAATCATTCTGTAACAATATAATGGTGCAAGGAATGGCCAAACAATTCCAACTACCATAGCTACTTTAGTGCTGTTAGAAGACATCACAAATGGAAGAATTAGAAGAGAGCACATATTTAGAGATAATGATGACTGGCTTTTAAGTTGATTTTGATTTCCAAGAGCTATCCTCTTGGTGCTGTGTGGTGAATTGGCATCGGCTTTACAAAGGCAGACTTTGAGGAATTGTGCTCTACCTTCTCCTTTGTAAGTTCTGTCAACCCTTGGGTTTTTAGACACGGGAGCTTTTCAAAGTGAACTTGCTCACTGATCACGTATTTCAACCAACATGACTGAGTAAATCCAGGACAGCTGTATGGGATGGTATTATTCACTTGTCATCCATATAGATAAGATTTTCTTACACTGTGGTTTAACTGGCAAACAAGAAGCACAATCTGCAGCAACGCCTGGTTTTTCAAATGTAATCGGAGCAGTCAACTACACACACATTGCTATTGCAACAGCACTGGTCAAGTTACATCAGCCAGGGATGAATCACAAAAAAAAAAAAAATGAGCTGGCATTACATCATCTACAGCAGGAGAGCTTATAAAAATGGGAGCGCTGCACAGTCACAGGGCTTTTTCCAACTGGTGTAGCAAAAGGCAAGCAGCTTGTTTAAGCCTAGCGAGTCACCTCAAAGTAAAGAGCAGAGAATCTAGGTGCTGACGCTACACCATAAAGGCACCTTCAGAAAATAAATTTGCTTATGTAAATAGAAAGCATTTGCAGTCTATTAATGTGCTGCTCTATAGTCCACCGAAAGTGTGTTGCATTGTACAAACATGTACAATATTGCATAATGTGGCACACAATCGTGGCTTGCCTGTACCTGAAGAGATGCAGTATGAAGAACCTGCAAATGATCAGCCAAATTGGACAACATTACAACTTCATTTGAATTTAATTAGCAGAATGTTAAAACAGGTAATCAGATGCAGCATTTATTTTTTAACCATTTCACTTAATTTGTGGTCAATATTACTTCGTACAGCCTTTAAATTCCCTAGTTCATTGGCCACATCTCTTCTATTGCATTTTGTGACTCCTAAACAGTCCATCAGCACACAGCCAGATGGACTTACATTGGTTTCTGAGGCAAGGCTGTGTTTGTAGCCGGAGCCTGAAGAAGTGCTGGGCACAGCAGCACTATCAACATGTTCTAAGCACAGGGGGCAGCTTTTGTAATATTGTCTGAAACAGAATAAACAGACAGTAGGCTGCGACTCCTCTTCTCATGGCATCTATGATATCTGACCAATTTTTTTTATTTCAGCCACTGTGCGACTTTGTAAAGTTGAGCATTCGAGTTTCTCTCACACGCTATGTCAGTCGATCAGCTTCCTTTTGTTGTTTATACCACTGTTTAAACCAACAAATGGTAAGTTTTTCTTTCCCTTCACTTCGCATTTGCCAAAATTCTTTTCCAGATCAGTTTACAAATGCAAATTCAATACTTGGAATCAATTCCAGACCTTTTCTGCTTAATAATTAATAATGAAATAATGAAAGTACTGTTCCATCTTTGCTATGGAATAGCTTGTCAGTCATATGTCCAAATACTTTTGAGTCCCAGGAAATGGGGATGGGACTATGCAGAAAAATAGCTGTCATTCCTAAACGACTTATATGATATTCTTGGTTAAAGCCCTTAAATTAAAGCTAAAAGTCTTCACTTTAATCACATAATGATTGCTTTATTTCAAATACATTGCAGTGGTATACATAGCCAAAATTATGAAAATTGGGTCACTGTCCAAATACTTTTGAACCTAACTGTAAGTTAAATTAGGTTTAAGGCTATGACACATTGCATTACTTTTTCTTGCGATTTCAGAATTCATTTACGTAGTCTTAGCAAGTCAGAATCTGTTGTGGTGTGCTCCAGTGATTAGCTGTGTATTGTATACTTTGACAAACCCAGTCCAAATAGTCTGTGGCTCATCCTGACAAAATCAAAGTGGTTTGGTTTTGTCTTAAGCCATGGGGCGGTGGTGGGGAGCTGTATGTGCACGAGAGCTGACAATCAATAAGTGCTCACCTGGTATTATAACTCATTAAAAACAATCACTGGGAAAGAGAAACACTGGTGTTTTGGGCTTTGGAAACAGAAGAGAAGTCCGTTTCTTGATGTCTGTTGTTTTATGTACCACAGAAGAATGGAAAAAAGAAAAAGAAATCTGAAGTCCTGTTTTCTCTTTGTCATTCTGAAGTATTGAGTGTTGCTTGATTTGGAAGAAATTTAAAATGTTTTTAGCACAATTCTGCAACATAGCAACAGGGTATGACTATCTTCTGAATTCACTGTATGGTTTTGTGCAACATAGTGATTAGAAAGGCCCATTTTACTACAGACTTTACCAGCATTGCCAGAAAGATGAAAATAAGTGATGCAAACCCTTACATTCCTTTCAGGATTTAGTGATGCACATCTCATGATTACAATAAATGTTCCTTTTATGTGCTTCTAGCATTTTTCATTTGTCTACATTAAACTAATTTTCCAAGTGCAAGGTTCTAAAGATTATTCACATCTCTCTCTGAATTGTTGCTTTTCTGCTTACTTAAATTAATGGAAAATAAGATTTTTTCTACTTTCTCAGCAGAGTACAAAATGGTTCAGAAAATCTAAAAAGATATGCATTTGATGAATCAAAAGAAAAGGGTAATAAAAATAAAAATAGAACTATGATTGCCTCCAAGGGGTGTCTTAATGGTTGAATGGACAGCATTACCAAGCCAAAGCATTTGGGCATATTCTACCCACATTTCCTGTTTCTTATTTTTGGTACTATCTCCCCAGACAACAGAATGAAAGCCAGCTCTCTTCATCATTTGTGCTACTGTCAGCTGCTACTATTGTGTTGCAGCCCACAAGAACGAGAAGTGCCAGCCTGAGCATCGCTGATGTGCTGTTGTTTACCAGCACACTTGAAAGAAATATGAATGACAGCTCGAAATGCCAACACTTCAAAGGCATTGTATCAGATCAGCTCAGTATGTACACTTCACTATGCATTCTCTCTTAATTGGCAACTGAAAAGTGTGGAATCATCCAACATATCACTTCGGAAAAGGGGAGGAAAATCCAGAAGTGACTAAAGATGCCTACAGTGAAGAATGAAATGCTTTTGATGCAGATGAGGCACTTCAAACAAATGAACATGCTTTCAAATGAATCATTAGACCTGTAAGAAATGAACTGATATCAGTAAAGATATATTTACTCCATAATTGGAAACTATGACTCATAATGGTATGAATAAGGCAAAAAAGTTCAAATAAACATCTGTATTTAGATTTTCATGGCAAGGAAGGTATACTGGTAGTAAAAGAAGTTCAAATACGTTAATGTGAAATCTGCATACCCCAATATTGAAGCTTTTTAAATTGGACTGGCACAGTAGCGTGAGCTATAGACTTACAAATTCAATCATGTAGGTTCAGTAACTGGAGTTTTATTATTCTGTCTACATCAATGGGTATGGTCCGGGTGCTCCAGATCTCTCCTAATATTGTGATTTTAAGGTTAAGTGAAAACATACAATAGCTTCCCATTTCAGTATGCAGTAATGGTCAAGAACAATTTCTAATAGATATGAAAGATTATGTTGAATTCCTGATATAATTAATAAACCAGCAAAAAAAAAAAATCAAAATGTCCATGAAGAAAAAGTATCCGGTTGTATGCTCACAATGCCTCAAACACATGTATTTTCACCATATAGTTTAATAAACAAGATCCAGAAAGCATGTTCAAACAGAATAAAGCCTTTGTTGACCATTACATTTATGTTCATAGTGGTAAGCAACAACATCTATACTTTGGCTATTTGTGAAAATGCACCATTCAATTGGCCTTCTTGTTGTTGAAACATCTTGAATATGTACAAATAAGAGGACCCGTATCCACCTGATACTGTTTTCACTAACTTTACTTTAATTTTTTAACCACTAATTCTATACTTCTTTCTGTCCATGTTCTGCGATGCTGGTTTTATGTCAAGCTTCATTATAGCCATCACTACAAAATAATGCAATGCAAATATCAGGTAAAAGAATTTATTTTGGGGTGGAGTATTTAGAAAGAAACCACATTTATCAATTGAAAATCAACCAGAATAATAACAAAGAAACTAAGAAATAAAAGAATGAAAACTTGGAAACCTGAGTAAAGGAAGTTTACTATATTCTTGCTGTTGAACACTGACCCACAACTAGCACAGCTAACAACTCAATATATTGAATTTTACTAACCATATTCAATATTTATAAATTTGTAAAATCTGAACAACCCAAAAGGGAGAACCCTGAAAAGATTTGCAAAGCATTCCATATAAAAATTAGCACTAAAACATAAGTAATGTGATAGTTGTAATTTGTTACTAACCCAAACCTATTCTGTTTCTCTTCTCGGTATTCAAATGTGGCAATTGGTGCCACTGCCCACCTGCCAAGTTGGTTTGCCTGCCTAAGGTAAAGTCATCCCTGATGGAGGATCGCAGGAGTCATGGGATAGAGAAGTCCTTTCATCGGATTGGCTGGTCTAGTGCTGACTAAAAGTAGCTGTGGAATGGCCAATAGGTGGAGGCAGATTGATGGCCTCCAGGACTCTAACCAAATCCAAATCATATTATGTGATATCATCTACTGTTAAATTCTGTAATTGCAATATTTTTGTTTTACTATTATAGTGTATTGAGGATTACTTGTGTTTTGTTCTGTGTATTGTATTGTAGTGACCCCCTTCTTTTTAATATCAATTGCACGCCCAACCTACCTGGAAAAGGGTCTCTCTTAGAACTGCCTTTCCCAGGGTTTCTTCCATTTTTTCCCTACTAGGATTTTTTTGGGAGTGTTTACTTGTCTTCTTAGAGAGTCAAGGCTGGGGAGCTGTCAAAAGGCAGTGCCTGTTAAAGCCCATTTCTGTACTTCTTGTGTGATTTTGGGCTATACAAAAATAAATTGTATTGTAAAAATCAGTCTACTTTATAATAACACACTAAGATCTCTGCGTGTGCCTCAGAGTAATCTGATTGGTGATTGGCTTTGGAGTTATTGATCAGTTTTGTTTTGGTGATGCAATTGAAAGAGAAAGTGTGAGTGATACGCACAATGAGGAATAAAGGCATAAGAAACACATGGAGAGTCACCTTCAGAGAGGGCAAGTGGAAAGACGGAAAGGAGGTAAGCAAGGCGCCTCGAAAATAATGACAGTCTGAGAAGCAGGCTTTATGAGAGCGCACACTACAGAGGGAGCGCTGGTCAGGAGGGTTCAGACACTTGCAGATAACGAGGAAAGTCGCTGAAAGCACATGATTACCTTGAGTACTCATGAATAGGGCATAAGATATCAAATATTTTTACATTTGCTATAGTACCTGTCTTTGACAGGTAACGTGGCTGGAATTAGCAAATATTTACCCTTCTATTAGTAGTAGGATGTCGAAGGCAGCCAGGAGGTAACGTAAAACCTCAGCAGCCAAAATGAGGCCAGAAAAGGTAGACCCAGATGTTCTACTATAGCCGGAAGACAGAAAGCAAAAAGAAACCTATTATGCAAATCCACAGAGCTAACAGTTCAGCAAGATCGTGCATAGGCAAGCCTTCCTGCGTTTTTAAAGTCATGCTTCCCTGTTACGAGAGAAGATGGCAAGGGGAGATTGAGAGATGAACAGTAAGTCAAATGGTCATTAACAGAAGGCCAGAAAATATTTTGTCAAAACAAAAACTCCTCGCTGTAGTTTTCAAACAAAGAGAAATGCACAACTCATTAAGAATTTTTCATTCATGGATGAAGAAAAATTTATCACACAGTTTTATCAAGTGTCACATTAATTATGTAATGCAACATGAATTTCTGGAAATTGACCTTTGGCAACTGGGGCTGTGGGTTGATGACATGACCATCATAATTGCAGCGTTCATAATCAAAAAAAAAAAAAAAATAGTGTTGTGATAAAACAAAAATATTACAGTAATAACTAGTTTTAGAGTTTAAATATGAACAAAATATTCCATGCATTTTAAAACTGCAATGCACACAAAATGATAATCAAGAAAAAAATATATTATTTACATAACATATTTTAAATGCCTCAATCATAAAAGTACAAAGTAGGTGACTGGCCTTATGCACCTGGGTAATTAAATGCCCCAACCTCAATGCAATTGATTAAATCTGATATATTATTTTTTATGTGTTTTTGTTAATTGTGGGAATTTTGTTTTCCACCCTGTGCTTTTGTGGGAGGAACCCCCAACAGACGGGCCTTCCTGATATCACTACTGAAGGACCACCTTCATCCTACATATTTTGAGGGTGTGGAGTAGAGTTTCCATCTATTTACAAGGTTGCTGGATGTACAGTTTTCATTCCAAATTGGGCAGTTTTTCAAAATGTTGTGTAGGCAAAACCGTTCATTTGGTGGTGCGCAGGTTTTTTGGGCTAAATGTCAAATGGCAAAATGGCCAAGGGAAAACCACCAAAGGAAACCCACTCCCCCTTGCCAATGTTGATATCAGCAAAAATTTAATGTGGAAAGGCGTCAACAGCGTCACTCATTGGGCTGCTCCACAGTACGATTAGATTAGTTTTCTGCTGTCATTGAGTTGGAAATATTTCCAGGACCTGCTAACCCTGCATATATACTGTATGTCCTATAATGAGCTATTTCCCATTCATAATTACACCTGCCTGGAGCTCAGTGCTATTCAGAGTGACACCAATTCTCATCAATATCGATACGAGGCTAAATAGATCTAACTGTATATTTCCTTCCAACCAAATAACATTTATCTGATTGTTATTATGTTTCAGCCAGGGTTCTACCTCTGACTGTTGTTCAAATTCCTTTTCCTGTCTTTTTTGTTCATTTTTGATTATTGTTTATGTTAATATTATTGATTATTTGGTTTCTATGTATCTTCTACTATGTTCTGTGTGTCTTGTAGGTGGTTGCCTATCACCGTCAGGAGGCTCCCCTAAGCCCTGTAAAGACTATAGTTTCTGATGTGTAAGGCAGGATCAAGCACGGGTAAAATGAATGCCGAAAGCAGTCCAAAAGTTTGTTTTAAAATATTTAGTGAAAATTCAAAGCAAATAATCCACACAAGAATAAGGAAAAATGGTTGTTACACACGTAGAATAAAAGGCAGAAAATTAGAAAAAAATGTATCTTCTCTAAGCTTTAACTTTTCTTGTCAAACTTTAGTTGTTTCTATACTTAAAAATGCTTTACTTTTTCTTCTGTATGATTTAAAAGTACCATGCTGCACATTCAATAGAGCACATTGTCTTTCATGATACTTGACACATAAGGCAGCCAAAGCACGGTTTAAAACCATGTGCCCTCAATACCTTACACATGGCAAGGCAGGTCACTAACTGAGTATAATGTTTAGTCAGAGAAGATAGAAGTAGTTAGAATATACCAATTCAATTCAACTTATGGGGGTTGTAGGAAACCTAATATTTAGGCAAACATTTATACATTATTAACATTATATTAACATTATTATATATATTGTTGTGGCAAAAAATTGTCACCAAGAGGCTTTTTACCTGAAAATGACGGCTATTAGGACTCAGGATAGGCAAACAGAGTTTATAGCTTTATTGAAATAAAACAACAACACGGACTCAACCCAATTCGGCCAAATCAGATTGAGCCTTGAACAGTTCAGAACTCAAAACTTATATAGTAATTTCTTATCACTCCGACCTTGCTCAATGAGCTCATTTGCTGTTTTTCTCTGACTCCCTTCTGCACCTGTCCGGCCAATATCTCGAGTTCTCATGGGCACCATTATCTCCTGACTTCCCCCTACAGCTGGCCTCCGGTATTTTTACTGTCTATTGTCCATCTTCAGTTTCTGTTTTTCTTATTTTTTATTGACCAAGGCCAATACAGACGTTCCCTCTCTTACATTTATGGGCTTCCTCTCACCACTTCCTCTTTCTCTGCCTTTAAGCTGGTTTATTTGGTGCCCAAAGCTAAGCTTTAATTAAAAAGAAATATGGCATATGCCTTTATTTAATCATTTGCTTGGCACGCTTGACTTGCCTTAATTTCTGCGCTAAAGTTAATTCTAATATATTTTTCTATATTTGTTTATGCTTGTGCCTGAATATACTAATTTTATTTTTTCATGCATTACATCATCTTGACCTCGTTTGTAGCAATACCTTTTGCTGTTTTTCTGCTGATTCACTGTTCCAGCTGGCTTCTTACATGCCAACCAAGGCCATTTTTCACTGATATTGTTCCTTAGCTTCCTAACTTGTTGAACACAGGTGCACACACCGCCCTTCTCCTGTCCATCACCGTTTCTGTGTGTCATTCTTTTTCTAACCTGTCCTTCCTTTCCCACATTTAGTAATTCTGATTCAAGCTTAAAAAATAATGCAATATGACTGATTTTTTATTTAACTATTTGCTTGACATATCTTATTTGCTTGATATTCTAATTTATGCTAAATCTAATGTTTCAGAAGCTGTTAATTATTTTTATGGTTATTTATGCTAATATGCTATTTATGCTAATATATACATTTTTCTCTTCCATAATATTTACACAGACTAAAGGAAACAAGCAGTCCCTGGTAGTTTATGTGTTTGGGTGAGTTCAAGTGATTATTGATAGTGTGCCTTTTTTGTGAATTAACAGGATTTTGAACCTTTGCTCAGTTTTTGGACCTTTCTTCTGAATCTGTGCTTTTGGGACTTGTTTGCCTTGAGATTGCCTATTTCAGGCAACTCCTTGGAGCCTTTTGCATTTCTTGGAGCTTTTGTTAAGAAGTGCATTAGTGTGCAATATTTTTATTGATAAAAAATCTTCATCTGACCTTTTAAGTTCACAAAGCAACGGCTGGCAGATCCCACTCCTTGTTGGGCAATTTGGTTACTCATTTTGGACTTTATACTAAGGTTCTCTCCAAGTTCATGACTGTTGTGATAACTGTTTGTTTATCTTTAAAATAAAGGAAAAAATAAAATTCTGTTAATTGGCGAGAATAATACAGAAAACAAGGTGCTGTCACTTTTTAACTGAGAACACCTAAACATTGGTTTCACATAATCAGCATTCATCTTAGGTGTTATCTTTGACACTGGTTTTTCACCGCACATATTGCTACTCTTTCCAAAACTGCTTTTTAAGCTAAAAATAATTAAACACTTTTTTTAGTATGCAGGATAATTAATGCATTTAATTCAAGTTGAAACGACTTTACTATATACCATGCTTTGTTCAGTGATGGCTGAAAGTGTTTCATTTTCAATACTAGAAATAAAAAGTACAACCACAGAATTTCTATTCTGTGAAACCTCTGATTATTTAACTTTTGAAATTATATAACAGAAATCAAAAGTGCAGGCAAGAGTGTATAATGTGACCTCAAAAAGCTGGTCATCTAAAAGTTCAGAGTATGAATTTGAGTGCTATAGTTGATAAAAATAATGTAGATACAGGACTCCAGATTGCCTGCCTGCTTCTATAAGGGTGGTCCCATTTCTCCCAGCTTGCAGACCCAGTACTTTAGACAAGGGCGTGCTGATTAGAGCTGCTGATTAGGCTGTTCATATTGTTTTTTTAGTCATTTTCACAAACATAAAAACTTGTCAGTCAGTAACAGGGCGAACATACAAGTATTTTGGTTTTCAGAAATGAGGATGAGGGTTAGTGCAGTAATAATCAAAAGCAATGAAGTTTCAGAACTTTTACCACTCAAAATTGATCAGTTTAAACTTCTTAAATAGTTTAAGTTTGCTATTTCTCTTCCATAATTGCGAAAAAAGAAAAGGAAAAGATTTATTTGAAATGTTTACGGCAAAAAGCATCTTGATATCTACATGAAAAAATGGAGACAATTAAATTAACCCTAACTTTAGATATTCTCATTGGTTGCAAAAATGATTAGCTTAAATGAAACATTTTGAAACATAGCGAAACCAGGCGCTGGGATTTCTCATATGCATAAAACCAGCCATAGGCACACATACGCCTTGTCATCCACTAGGTTTTCCATTTATCTGTAACTATTGTGAGGCCTAACCAGTGTGACATGCCAAAGCACCCTCAACTATAGTTGTAGCATGCCCTTTGCTTTTCCTGGTCTCACTTTTGCTGACAAGTTTTTTCTCTTAACAGCAGTTGTGTGCTTTGTAGAGTGAATCTGAGTTTCTAAGTGCCAATCACCATTATCTGCTACTAACAAATACAGTGGATTCAGAAACCACTTCACTTTCTGCACATTTTATTGTGTTGTAGGTTTAACTAAAATGATAAGTTTGGTATTTTTGCACATCAATCTACACCCAATAACTCATAATGATAAAGTGAAAACATGTTTTCAGAAAGGTCTACAGATTTATTAAAATTCAAAAATTGAACAAAAATTAGTACTAAGTGCACGTAAGAGCGGAAGTCATCTGTTTTAACAAGCAGCGTATTGCACTGATAAAAAAAATAGCCTGCCCATTTAATTATTTAGGAATGGATAGATAAATTAAGATTTTGTACAAATAATGTTTTTCATTTTTCTTCCTCGATGGATTCTGGCACCCCCAGCAACAGTTGCGAGCACCCCAAAGTCCGAGCACCACCAATCAGGAAGTGCTGCTATAATTTGTAGTGCCTTCTACCCATCTAAACACAATGCTTTCAGGGACAATCAGCTTGATCAGCTGCCTCCTCCGGCCTTATATAACAACATACCCTCTTTGGATTGCTAGCAGGGGTAACTATTGATATCCCTGCATGTTTCCATTAATGGCACAAAATTAGATGGACTTGATGACTGGGTAGAAGACACAATCAAACCCAAGGTCTATTGTGCTGTGGCATACAGACTGTTATGGTAAACTGTTGCAATTGCATTGTTGGCATCAGCTGCTGTGTCCTGTAGACTAAAAATGATCCAAAAGTTGTTATGAAGTACTTTACCTCAACAGTAACTGGAGTAACTATGCTCAGACAGAGGAACGGAAAATGAACATGTGGAACATACTGTATATACATATACACATTTTTTGAGAAGAAATCAAAATGATTGTTATGTTGGTGAATAGAGTTTCATTTGTAAACACGGCACCACAAATCAACGAATTGGATCATGGTGAAGAATCTTGAGAAGCAAAATGTGCAGAGTTAAGATTTTAAACAGATGTATAACACACACAAACTCACCTTTAATTGTTTAAACTCATCCCAGTGAAGATTTGTATATGTTGTCACATACATTTTCTTCTGTTTCTGCAGGTTGCAAGGTTAGAGATCATGTGATCACATTTTATTTTGACATTTCCACTTAAGTCACAAAAGTAACTGTGGAGCTAAAGTCAAAATTTCAAGACTGTAGTTAAATTGTTGACTTTAATCATGAAATCATGTCACCATGCATCTATTGCTGTTTTCTCTGTGGCCCTAATGGGATTATCACATGTGAACACCACAGTAAATCCCAAATACCACTAAATTCTTGGGATAGTAAGGCAAATGATAAGTCAGTAACTGAATAAAAAATACTGTAACTATTACTACAATAATACTATTAATTATACAGAGAAATATTAAGGACATTACAAATTTTTAAAAACATACCAGCAAAAGTTCCAACCAAAAAAAACGCAGCTATAATTAACTTTTCAGATAAAAATATTATTTTTCATTTTTGCTTTTTGAACTAATTAACTCATTCCATGTGTTCTAAATATAATTAGTTCTGTGTGCCTACATTGATTAGGTGTGCACCATCTGTTGTCTTTAAACTCTAAATGGCACAGGTCGGCCCTGGTCAATGGTGTTCTGACACTCATTTTACACTAATGAGCATTCTGCTGTGCCACTTCAGGGCTAATGGACCGTTGATGGTTACCAGTGAAATATTGTGATTGGCATACATTTTGTGAACCTGTTAACATGAAGGCAAAACATTTATTCAATTACAACTACGAATAAGTCACTAATTAAAGCAGTGGATGCCATGGAAACTTCTGACTGTTATGAACCTTCTTCAACATGACGTATATATTACCTTGTGCTTCCCCAGTACATTGGTGGCAACATCCTTCTTGTGTGCAATCCCTTGTGGACACCTGCAGGGCTGCATGATGGTTGTAGTTTTCGTAGGCAGCCCTGTTGGGTTTCTTGGGTGCCACTATGGGGAGCTGCTAGAGGCAGGATTTCTCCTCACGGAAGCTTCCACCTGACCTAGAAGTTGTTTCTGGATGCAATGTGATAGCACTGGAAGTACTCCCGGGTCTGGAATAAAGGAAGGCACTCCTCAGCTCAGAGTAATTGGACAAAGCTAACCTGGGTGGAGTGGAGAAGGAAGAAGACTTATTACTGGATCCTTGGAATACATTAAGGTATTTGTGGCAATGCATCTCTGTATTAGAATCTGAAACTGTGTTTCTGTGCAGTTGCATCTGGGGTTTAGAGTGCTCAACATCCCCTAGTGGTTGAACCTTGTGTGTGTATATAATACTACACCAGACCAGGGGGTGGCAGAGTGTGCTGACTGTCTCTCTCAGTTTCTTGCAGACCATTCCTGGGAAATCTCACCAGGTTCCAGCACCTCTGAAAACGTCACTTCCAGCTCCGGCACCTCTGACGACATAACTTCCGGTCCCGGCATAGATGACATCATCTCCTTCCCTAGCCCTTAAAACCGTCATCTTACCTCCAAAGAGTCAGTTCTGTTTTGGACTCAGTATTGAGATCATCTCTGTTCAAATATTTCAAAAACTTTTGCATCTGGGATATAATATACAGGTGGCTGCCCCAAACCTTTATGATGTCTGGAGATTCATTCTTATTACAATTTATATAGACAAACGCACCAATCAGCCACAATTACTCAGTCCTTTACTTTTCATTTCTTTCTCTTATCCTTTACTTCTGCTTCCTCCACTCCTTTCTTGCAAGCTCTGTCCTTTGCCAACCGACTCCAGCTCCTTGAATGGAGTGCTGCGTGGGCACCCGGAAGCACTCCAGGTGCATTCAGTTCCACTTCCGGCAGCCCTTCCTGGCATGGCGGAACTGCAGCAGTCCAGGCCTCAGTGCAATCCAGGGGGACTGCCCTCTTGCATCCCGGGGAAGATAACACCTCTCTCCTGGTCCTTCTGTTCTCCAAGCATCCCAGCCAGGCAAGGGTCCCAGCCATTCACCACTATATATATATATATATATATATATATATATATATATATATATATATATATATATATATATATATATATATAATATACAGTATATACAACCATCCAAATAATCAGATTGTGATTCAGACCTATGCATGTCATACTCTGATCTTCACCATCTCAAATAAGTCAACCAGCTGCTGTGGCGTAATATCAGAGGCTTTGCCTCAGGCGCTGATATCTGAGGTTCAATGCCTGCAAGTGGAAGCAAAGGTGCGTACACCTGATGAGCCCTAATTGGAGCGGAACACATGTTGTGTACTCTTTGTATTATTTGACAGTTACTGTACCATATATATATATTGGGCATATACCAATAAATATATTACTGTGTTCATTTTTATACCAGTATGGGTCCTTTTGATGTACTGTATATGCTTATGTGTATTGTCTTACATCTTCTGTTTTAATGTAAATATATAATGGAAATGTATTTCCTTTCAAGAAATATGGTTTATACTTGCTTTAGGATAATAATCCAACTTGTTTTCCTTTACAAAAACAAAATAAATAAATAAACAAATCAAAATTCAACAGAAGCTCTTGCCCTATTAAAAATTAAAGCATTCCTTCCCCATAAGTCAAAGTACACAACTCCTTTTCACTATAAATCAGACAGAAGCCCATTTTGGCTTGCTAATGATGTTCCCTCTAATACGTGAATAATGCATTGACCTAGAAGTGTCCTGCTGTCTCCCTGTATCTGAGAAAACAGAAAAAGGAAAACAAAACTCTGATCTTCACAAAAAAATTAGCATCTTATTTCAAGAATGGTAGGGAGCAGGACATTTGTGCCAATGTGCCTGATTAGATTTTCAAAATCCTTGATTTTTTGCACACTTTTTGGTTTCCACAAGTGTTGTGGTCTAGGTTTATACAACCAGCTGGTTGTTATTGTCACTTAATTTTTTTTTTCCTGACATCATCAGGTAAGACAATGCAGGATACATCAGTGCTCATTCTATTCTTTTAAAGATGAACCTGCTATTATGTTGGAAAGGTACACTTGTTAGGAGTCACTTTGCAGCAACGCTTGGACACATAACAGTTACTTTCTATTTTGGTTTGTTTTGTTGAGCATTAGCACAGCGTGATGGTTTTGATCAGCTGGGGCAATTGTTGCTGCATCAAAGCAATTGAGTTGTCTCTGCAATGTTAGGCTGTTTGATATTCATCAGTGATAGAATATGCATTATTGAATGGGCAAGAGGTACCTGCTCAGCTTAACGGGGTGCTTGAACGTTGTCAACAATGTTATGAATGATAACAATATTCATGCACATTAAAAGCTTTGATTGCAGAGATTTACATAAACGCTAATGTTTTGATTGTATAGCATAAGTGTGAATGACTGTCTTTTGGTTAATGACAGTAATTAATGTTGCATTTTGATAGTAAATCATGTGCCTCATAACTTTCTATAATTACTTAACATCAATTTAAGCTGTATAAAAAAGTATTGGGCTGCCAATTATACTCATCTAAAAGTATACTTGGTGCTAATGTGCATTAGTAAAGATCACTCAGAAAATTGCTTATCATCAGTCTAAGCGAAACAATTATTTTGTTGCATTTACAGTTTTGTAAAACATTCACTCTCTGAAAATACCCAGTGATCTGAGCTATTCACCTTCTTAGTTAAGAACAAAGGGCTTAATATGTCACTTGTAAAAATGTAAAATAAGTTAAAGAAACAAAACAAATGAATCAGCTATAAAAACAGAATACTGGAGAAGGTGCAGCTAATAAACCCCATGTATTAGTAGTTGGTAGTGGTAGTTGAAAAGAAGAAAGAAATTCAAGTAAAAAGTCCCAATTTGTTCAGTTAGTAGAGTTAGTTTCTTCAAAATAACATTTTTATTCTTGTTTGAACCTCAGGCTCTTGTGGGATACAGCCCGGACACAGACAGGTGGACATGTTCTTTCTCCACACACGTGTTTATTTACAATCCTAATTTACAAATAAAGTGCACAAACCCAGTGCCGCAGCACCAATCACCCCTTCAAGTCCTGGCCGCATGACAATGCTTTGCTCATTCCTCAGACCGCCTCCACTCCTCTCCTCTGAGCTCCGTCCACTTCCACCCGACTCTTGCTCTCGACTGGAGGGAGGCGGCCCCTTTTATGTATGCCTGGATGGGCTCCAGGTGCTTCCTGAGGAGCTTCCGCCGACACACTCGCGTGTGGCGGAAGCACCAACTGTGTACCCGGAAGTCCTCCGGGTGTTCCTGCTCCTCTTCCCCCGATAACTTCCTGGTGTGGCGGAAGTGCTGGGCTCCAGGTTTCTTCAGGCACCGGGGCGCCACCTGGCGGTGGCCACGGGCCCCTACAGGGTTGGGCTTCCAAGCCCCTTACCCGAGGCCACCAACAAAACCAAGGCGGTTGCCCCCTCGTGGTCAGGAGGAGGCACTAGCCCTCCTCCGGTCCCCTCGGGCGTCCCGGCTGGGCTCCACCCCCAGCCGCCCATGACACTATAATATTCTTCTTCTTAATTTACATAGTATAGGACAATGTTGAAGACTCAATGGTATGATTTTGTCCACACCTAAACAGACAGGGCCGGCTCTAGGCATAGGCCAAGCAGGTTCACAAGGGTGCCAATCTCAAACTTGATCCCCTCATCTCTGCTCTTCGATTTCATGGGTGATTGCAAGTGAATTAATCTACAAGGGGGAACCCCCTTCTTCTTGGTCAAATTTAGTTACAGTTACGACTGCACAGATCTAAAAGAGGGAATCTTTTCTGGAGGTCTTGGTTTTCTTGCTTACAACCGAGTCTGCCTAGGTATGCAATGTATGCTGTGACAACAAGGGAGTACAGCCACCCTAACCCGGGCACACACAGGCAGGACACATGTTCAGGTACAGTCCCTTCTATCCTTGCCGCCAATCCATCCTCCTCCACTCCTCCTCAGGCTTTGTCTTCTTCCTCTCGACTCTGGCCTCAGAAAGGTGGGACTGGCCCTTTTTTATAGGGCCCCTGGAAGGACTCCAGGTGCTTATCGAGCTTCTTCCGGGTGTGGCGGAAGGGTGACCAAATAAGGCCCTGGAAAGGTCCATGCGCGCCATGGCGGTGGCCACGAGATCCAACTGGAAACCAAGGGGGCTGCCCTCTATCGGGTGTCCTGATAATACAGTACTCTCTACCCCGGTCCTTCCACACTCTGGGTGTCCTGGTCGGGTAAGAAGCCACAACGTTTAAGCAGGCCCTGTAAATAGATATCCTACATCTTCAGCAGCCAGAGTCAAGTGTTGTTCCTGGCTTCTGTCCCTATTTAATAACATCCTTTGATCACTTGGCTCGACAGTATGTTTCATCAGTTTCTGTAGTCAACTGGGTGTTCAGGCAGACTCCCAAGGATTTCTGGATCCTTTTATTGGAGTTAAGATGATTCAGGTCCTCCTCTGAGAAAAGAGATAGAAAGGAGAGTGCTCTGAAGCATTTCAAGCTCCTCATATTTACCCTTACAGTTTTCCGAATTAACTTTCACCACCTTCTGTCATGATTTGACTTTTGATTTTTTATTTATTTTTTTTATACATTTTTCTTGACCACAAAATAATTCAAACAATGTCATACAGACCTTACAGAGGAAGAAATCATATGGCTTCATTTTCATTTTGATTGAGAGGCCTTTTAACATCATTATATTTAAAGTTCACATTTCTGCAATGCTATTTTGAATCGGGTGCTTAGACCGATGAATCTTGGCATTTTTAGGCTGGATGGCTGGGTGCTTTTGGGGCACCTGTGATACGTGACATCCTTTCTGACCTGGTATAAAACATCAGCACTTCCTGGTTTGTTCAAGTTCATTTTGTGCATCATTTTGACCCTTGCTTGCGACTTATTTTCTATCTTTTTAAGCACGTCTTTCAGCTTTATGTATTTGGCTCAGTTTTGTGCATATCTGTTGCTGTAACACCAACTACAATTTTGGTTTTACCCACTGAGTTTGTTTTTCTAGATTCTTGATCTCCCGGAATTTGATCTGGGCTAGATTGTACTTTTCTTTTTCTCCTGATTACATTGCGTTTCAAAACTGCTTCCTCCATGTGCAGTCAGTATACTCTTTTTGTTATGATCACTGTTCACTGTTGATTTTTTTCCATATTTTTTCTAGACTTATTCTGGGTTATCTTATATGCAAATATAGCTTTTTGGGTCAAAGAATCCAATTCTGACATTGTTTTTCAAATACTGTATACACTCACGTATGAGTCGGGTCTTGAAACCCAAAAAATCGATCATAAAATCAGACCCCGACTTATACACTCATACAAAAATGCGACACTTAATTTTTTTTTTTTAACATCTTGCTTCCTCCAATCTTGCATCAGTTTCTCAGAAACATCGCATTTTGTTGCAGCAGCGCATTTACCAGTTTCTTTTGCCACTTCATATTTTCTTCTGATCGAATGTTCCATCAAAGATAAGGGATGCTCTTACGATAAAGGTGCATGAGGATGTGAGATACAAAAAACACAAAACATACTTTGGGTATTACCACGTAGGCACAATACATAGGAAAAAAAGCACTGTGCTCCGTGGTTACTCTCTCAGGTGGGCGATTGCATATCATAATCTCTTGGATCAATAGGGTGAGTTTTCTGCATTCAACTTATACGACCGACATTTTAAAATACCGGAAATTATATGGTAAAATTAAGCCTCAATTTATCCGCGGGAGAACTTAAACGTGAGCATATATGGTAGTTTTAATATTTTTCCTTTTCTTTCCAATGCCATCTTGATGTGTGCTGCCATTTTGAGCAGTATTTGCTACATTTAATCACATAGTACGTTGCACCAAACGGGTGTCTCAGATGAGACACCTGATATTTTTAATATATATAAATGATTTAGATAGGAATATAAGTAACAAGCTGGTTAAGTTTGCAGATGATACCAAGATAGGTGGATTAGCAGATAATTTGGAATCCGTTATATCATTATAGAAAGACGTGGATAGCATTCAGGCTTGGGCAGATTTGTGGCAGATGAAATTTAATGTCAGTAAATGTAAAGTATTACACATAGGAAGTAAAAATATTAGGCTTGAATACACAATGGGAGGTCAGAAAATCGAGAGTACACCTTATGAGAAGGATTTACGAGTCATAGTGGACTTTAAGCTATCAACTTCCCGACAGTGTTCAGAAGTCATTAAGAAGGCTAACAGAATGTTAGGTTATATAGCGCGATCTGTGGAGTACAAGTCCAAGGAGGTTATGCTCAACCTTTATAATGCACTGGTGAGGCATCATCTTGAGTACTGTGTGCAGTTTTGGTCTCCAGAAAGGACATAGCAGCACTACAAAGGTCCAGAGAAGAGCGACTAGGCTGATTCCAAGGCTACAGGGGTTGAATTATGAGGAAAGATTAAAAGAGCTGAGCCTTTACAGTTTAGGGAAAAGAAGATTAAGAGGTGACATGATTGAAGTGTTTAAAATTATGAAGGGGATTAGTACAGTGGATCGAGACTTGTATTTTAAAATGAGTTCATCAAGAACACAGGGACACAGTTGGAAACTTGTTCAGGGTAAATTTCGCACAAACATTAGGAAGTTTTTCTTTACGCAAAGAACGATAGACATTTGGAATAAGCTACCAAGTAATGTGGTAGAAAGTAAGACGTTAGGGACTTTCAAAACTCGACTTGATGTATTTTTGGAGGAAATAAGTGGATAGGACTGGCGAGCTTTGTTGGGCTGAATGGCCTGTTCTCGTCTAGAGTGTTCTAATTTTCTAAGGCTTCTGATGAACCCCTCCCCACCTTATCCTAACAGAACTATTAATGTACGAAGCAAGCCTTCCATACTACTGTTACTTAAAATGACTTTGCGACTTGGCTGACAATCTGCCTCACAGGAAAATCACCAAGGTCATTGGGTGGGCCCCCTTCTCTCAATTGGTGTTTCGTCAGATTTAAGGCCCACGACACCAAGAAAGTTTTAACAGTGCATGTGACATTTTAAATTGCACCCCCTCCCTTTCCTGAAGACAGAGGCCCAGCCAATTCTATGTCTCCCTTAGCTTTATTAAAATAATCTAAAAATGATATTAGAACCAATAAAAGATATGTTATATTAAAATTCAATTGGTATTATATCTTAACATAATGTGAAATTACCATAAAATCCTAAAACATGAATTGTTAAAATAAATAAATAATGTTGCTGTGTAATATCACTTGAGAGTGTACGGCACTGATATCATCATCACAACAGGGTAAAAGTTTGGCTCCATGCACTTTCCTGATCATCCTAATTTATGGATACAAAGAAAGGAGCTCTCAGTGCAGGTGTGTTTAGTGGTTAGGATTTATACTACGATTTTCACAGCTTCATCAATAAAAAGACTACGATTCTTGGTTAGGGTTTTACAATGCCTAAATTTGGATGACCCTTTGTTATTTGTTTTTTGAGTAAATTTCTTGCCTTGTACCTGATGCCTCGTCAGCCTATTCTGACTGTTTTCAGTGAATGGCAGAAACAGAATTTAAATAGGAGTAGCACAAGAAAAAATCATTAAGGAGCAAAGAATTGTGTGCAAAATTTACATAGGCATTGACCTAGTTGGAAACTGACCTTGTTGCAGATGTGTGGTACCAAAGTTATCCACTGTGTCACTAAACCTACAGATATAGATACAGGGAGAAATAGACTATAAATATAGATATTGCGATGTGAAAAGTAAACACACCTTTGTACAGTTTTCTGTTTTTTCATATTGGAAGAAACTAATCATTAAGCTTTCATCAACATATAGAAGGTGATAATGGGATTCTAGAGCAGTGTTTCTCAACCTGTGAGTCAAGACCCAAATATGGGTCGCAGGATGCACTAGATGGAACGTCAGCTTAAGCTTGATAAAACATTAAATCAGCCATTGCTTTTTTAGGGAGCTACTGATTGCATATTTTAGCTCTGCACGCAGTCAAATGGACATTTTTCCTCCTGCATACTGAGAAACTGAAACTACTGACGTACATCCAGTTGCAAGCACATGACAAACTGTTACACACTGCATGCTTTTATTAAGAACGTCTATGAACATGGATACATTTTTTAAATGCCCTACACCATCACAAGCTCTGAACCCTTCCAATTACTTATTAACCTCACAAGATCTATCACAAAAATCTAAACCAAACAACAATGTTAAAATAAATTACAATCCAGATTTTCTGAGGTATAGATTTACTTTTACTGTGAAGTGTGGTGATTAGCTCTTGCTGTGTATTATCTGTAGTGTAGTACTACCCAACAAAATTATGAAGCCTTCAGATGTAAAGACATTTAGAAACAAATCAAGCTACTTACAGAAGCAAATCATTTGACTCTTTTAAATCAAAATCTTGAGGCTTCACAAAAAACATTCTAGCTGGCACTTGTGGCATCACCTTAAAGATAGGATGAGAAGCTTGATCATCCAGGAGGAGCACAGAGTAGAGTCACTGCTCCTCCTCATCAAGACGAGTCAGATGAGGTGTCTCGGGCATCTGATCAGGATGCCTCCTGGACGCCTCCCTGGTGAGGTATTCTGGGCATGTCTAACTGGGAGGAGGTCCCGGGGAAGACACAGGACACGCCGGAGGGATTATGTCTCTTGGCTGGCCTGGGAATGCCTTAGGATTCTCCCGGAAGAGCTAGTAGAAGTGGCTGGGAAGAGGGAAGTCTGGGCATCTCTGCTCAAGCTGCTTACCCCCGACCCAATCTCGGATAAGCGGAAGAGGGTGAATGGATGGATGGACTTGTGGCATCATCATGTTGAACATCGTAATGTCAGAAAGGAAACACAAAAGCCTCATGTGCTCACGGAACTTCTTGACAAGTCAATTACCTGTGCACTAAAACAGGCTGCACTCTCGTCGCTAAGCCCTAATTTGAACAAACTTGTGAAAATCAGACAAACCCAGGTTACTCATTAGAAAGGCAAATGGATACTAAATTTGATTCAGAATTAAGCAACTGCATATGCCAGGTTTTTTGAATGAATATCATGCATATTTTATCTACAGTATTATGTGTACCTTTTTTAAATGTTGAGTATGTATTTACTGTAATTTGTTACGGTGTGTCATTCAGGAGAATATTTTGGCGAGGTTCTGTTAAAATTAGCACTAATAAAAAGCTTATCACTTAAAAAAAATGGACAAAACTGGGTCCTAAGGCCAAAAAGGTTGAGAACTGCTACTCTAGAGCAATATGTGTGGCCAATCATCCAAGATATATGGCTTGTACAAGAAGCAAATGATATTAAGCACAAGTGGATCATAACACATGATAATGAGATGAAACACACTAATAAACCTACAGCTGAATGACCAAAAAAAAAATAGAATGAATGTTTTGGAATAAATAAGTGAAATTCAAGCACTTAGCATGGTGTTTAAGTTAACTGAGTGCGGTATAAGCTAATGTACTCAAACTCGAGGGTTTGAACCTGGGACGATTGAGACATTAGTGTTAGTCCCTGTACAAGCACCAGATGTTTATACTGTTTAAACAGCATATGTATGTGTCTGTGTGTGTGTGTGTGTGTGACTGTGTACGTGCAGTACACTAGATATATTGTATATGAAATGTGTATAAGAGTTATTTAAAAATTTTCCCACACAGCATTGCGCTGTACTGTGCATAAAGCCCTCTCTGCCCTTTCACTGCTGGCCACCCTGCTAGTCAGAGGGAGTTTTAATAGAAAATATTCCGCATAGCTACCAAAAAAAAAAAAATTACTAAATGTAGGACGTGATTCAGATTGCATTTTCTCTCTTTACCCAGAGGGAAAGAAGTGTGTTTCAGTGTGTAGTGTGATCCAATCTGCCAGGAACAATCAGGATCTAAAGCCGCCACCATCAGCATGCATCTTCTTTGCCTGAACAGCAGACCAGGGCTGTAACAGACCTCTATGGATTTTGTTCTTTCTTGCTATCTTTAGTCATTAGCATGCTCTTTATTTAACTTTAAGAACATAAATGTTGATTTGCAGCTTCAGAGATGTTTTGCTAAATTAGCGTCTACATTTTTTAATATTAAGGGCATGGAAAAGAATATTTGTGCTTAGTTTTTAAAGCACTGCTGATAGTTGTGAGTACAGTATACCTCACTGGGGTTTTGACCAGCTAGTTGCACTCCACCATAGCAGTAGAAGAAAGCCGGCCTCTTGGCTTTGCAATTAAAAATGGACACATGAGAAAAAACTTGAAACTGCTATCTTAATCATTAAGTCGAATGCACAGACGTGCTCATAAAATTAAAACTGTCCATCAAGCAGAAAACAAACAGGGGATTAATTGGAAACTGTCGAACTCCAGGAGTAAAATGTAGCTGCATATTATTTTTCCAGTCCCATAAGATGATAAAAGTCAGGCAGGGGGTGAGGCAGTGAAAAGCTGGGTGAGGAGTAACTGACTCAGTGGTCTTTTTATGTGTAGGGCCTTTAGATGATTTTTAACACTTGACAGACCTGAATGCCCATGGTAGGTTAGATAGATCTTTTAACCAAGAGTTCGGGAAAGTATGTGATCACAGGTTTTTCACAGTTGTACTGACCCCTACTCTCTTTTCTGTTTCTTTTCCGGTTTCTTTGTGGTGGTGGCCTGCGCCACCTCCACCTACTCAAAGCTTCATGATGCTCCAACAATGATGGACGGATTAAAAGGCAGAATTCTACGTGACCATCTTCATCAAGCCCTTCCATGAAAATCCAAAGAGGACTGTTTCATTTATGTTTGGTAGAATGCCCAGAGGGGACTGGGCGGTCTCATGGTCTGGAATCCCTACAGATTTTATTTTTTCTCCAGCCGTCTGGAGTTTTTTTGTTTTTTCTGTCCCCCCTGGCCATTGAACCTTACTCTTATTCGATGTTAATTAATGTTGATTTATTTTGTTTTCTTATTGTGTCTTTTATTTTTCTATTCTTTATTATGTAAAGCACTTTGAGCTACTGTTTGTATGAAAATGTGCTATATAAATAAATGTTGTTGTTGTTGTACAATATCTCAGGTGACCACCTGAAAGACAATGGAAATGGGAGGAACACTGATGAAGGGATATGGGTGACAGGGATGAATGATAAATAGGACACCAAAGGGAAAAGGTGAAGGGTAGCAAAGAAAAGGAAAAATGAGACAGGCACCATTAAGAGATACTATGGAACCTTTTGTAATACAGTGATACAAATCAACCACTTGAAACCTTATGACACATGCAGCAAACGTCAGAGGGTGTTTTCTTTTTTCCTTTTTAAGTAATTTCTTTCTTCTACTTCATAGTTTCTACTGATGCAAGTTTGTCCAACAAACTCTGAACCTTAGAATATCTCAATGTCCAATCTTTGCCTTAACAGTGTCCTTCTTGTTTGGTGACATAGTGTGTGGCCTTTTGTAGGTACTGTGAAGAAAAGACAGAAAACAACTTTTAAGGGTTGGGGATAATGTATAAAGCACAGATTTTAAAAACAAGCGGTCAGTTATCAAGTAGGTCAGAACAGACAATGAGTATAATGAAGCATGGACATTTTATGAGGTTTGGAACGGAAATGGGAATGCTGGGAAAGGAGGCGCTGAGGATCTTGGGATGGAGTGACGTCATCAATGCAGGACCGGAGGGGATAAAGGAACGTGGAAGTGGCTCGGACTTCTAGTTAGAGTTTTAGAGACGAATTCACATCGGTGTTTTGTCATCTTTCCTGTTGAAATAAAGAAAGAGCGGTTAGTACTCTTTCGACGTCCCCTGCCTTGCGCTTTCACGCTGCTCGTCAGGTCGTTTAGCTGCTCCCTAATTGCTCGTGTGTGACAGTATGTATATTATTGGTGATATCATGAAAAATTCTACTTTGTGCCGGAGCCAAAACTAATCACTAGGATTTTTAATTCAATTCACATTTTTCATGTAGAGCGCCATTCTGCTTATCCACCTGCCATTCTAAATACTCAAACCTGTGGACATCACGTGGCAGCAGGTTTTTGTTCGACTTGCTTCTCTTTTTAATTGAACTGCTAGTCCAAATATGCAAGATTTTATAATGTAGAAATTACAAAAACAAGTATACATTTTTTGGAGTGGCTCAAGCATGTATATGTAGTTTCTATAAAAAATATTCATCCTACTGGATTTTTTTTACATTTTACATACAACATTGAATCACACTAGATGTAATTTGGCTTTTCTGATTCTGATCAATGGAAAAAGTCTCTTTAATGGCAAAGTGAAAAATAGCTCTCTGCAAAGTGGGCTAAGTTAATTAAAAATATAAAACACAAAATGGTTGATCATGTACAGTAAGTATTCACGCCCTTTAGTATGACATGCCTAAATCATCACTGGCACAGCCAATTGGTTTTAGAAATTCCCAAATTAGTTCAGTGAAGATCGCCTGTCTGTGATTTCAGTTAATTGTAGTCTTAATACCTAACCTACAAAATGAAGACAAAATAACACTCCAATAAACTCCATGAATTAGTGTCTGAAAAACACAAGTCAGGGGTTGAAGATAAGAAAATATCCAAGCCAATGAACATCCCTTAGAGTCCAGTACAAATATCATTAAGAAATGGAAAGAGTATGACACAGCAAAGATGCAAATCCACCTAGAGAAGGCATCCACAAAAACTGAGTGATTATACAAGAAGTAGGAGAAGAAGACTAGTGAAGAGGCAACTAAAACACCTATGAGGACTCTGAAGGAGGTACAAGCCACAGTAGGTCAGACTGGAGAGACTGTGCTGTCAATGATGATTTATCTGTCACAGTTTTACATCACTGTTAAACAAAAAAGTATGGCAGCTCATCTAGAATTTGCCATAAGACAAGTAGGAGACTGTGAAGTCATTTGGAAGAAAGGCCTATGATCTAATGAGGCCATCAGACTAAACATTATATTTGTACACTGGACATTATAAGAAACATACCATCCCCACTGTGAATCATGGTGGTGGCAGCATCATGCTGTGGGGATGCTTTTCTGAAACAGGCCCTGGAAGGCTTGTGGGGGAACATGAATGCAGCAAATTACGGGAAAATCTGATGCAGTCTGCGAGAAACCTGAGCCGTTAGAGAAGGTTTCTTTCCTAAGCCACACAACAACCCCAAGCATAAAGCCAAAGCTGCATAGGAATGGCTTAAAAACAACAATGTTAATGTCAAGCAGTGGCTGAGTCAGAGACCAGATCGCAGTCCAACTGAGAATTTGTGGCTGGTCTTGAAAGACTGTTCATTCATGATCCCTGTACAACTTGACAGATCTTGGAGAGAAATTGCAGTGTCCAGATGTGCAAAGCTGATAGGCATTGCAAATTAATGGGAAAACAAGAAAAGAGAGTTAATCATTTCAAGCTAGGACAAAAATGCAAATATTTCTAATTCTCTGGCAAATGTAAAATTTACATTGCTTAGCTTTTCTGAATACAAAATAAGAAAAGAGAAAATGAAAAGACCAACTAACTAAATGAAATCAATTAAAGGTAAAACAACTGGCACAACGGTAGCGCTGCTGCCTCACAGTTAGGAGACCTGGGTACGCTTCCCGGGTCCTCCCTGCGTGGAGTTTGCATGTTCTCCCTGTGTCTGCCTGATTTCTTCCCACAGTCCAAAGATATGCAGGTTAGGTGCATTGGCGATCCTAAATTGTCCCTAGTGTGTGGGTATGTGTGCCCTGCTGTAGGCTGGTGCTCTGCCCAGGATTTGTTCCTGTTTTGTGCTCTGTGTTGGCTGGGATTGGCTCCAGCAGACCCCCGTGACCCTGTAGTTAGGATATAGCGGGTTGGAAAATGCCTGACTGACTGACAACTCACTGATTGTGAAACTGGTAGGAGCAGAAAACAGAAAAAAATGAGAACCTCTACTATATGCTATTGTAAAATTGGCAAATTAATTAAAACAAAATCACTGTGCTGAACATAAATAAAACCCACCATGTTTGCATTATGCAGAAATAGATGGTATCCTCATGCATACTACGGACAAAAACATGTATTTAGTTATTGTATACAACAAAAAAATGAAAAATTCTTTATTAATAATAAGTGAAATTTAAAGCAACTGTAAAAATGCAAAATTCTGATATCAAAATAGACATATCCTAGTCTGGCAGGTCCGCCATACTTTACTAAAACTCCATAATATAGACAAACATATGAATTTGACTGAAGACAATGAAATTCAGCTACTATGTTGTTCATTGTGTAAAAGGATATCCATTATAAGATAAAAGTAGAAGTAAGACCTAATGCAACTGCAGGACACCAAAAAGGGAAAGCCAATGACTTAGTAAAGCCAAACACAGCCATTCCTAAAATGATTAAAACATAATATGAAGAACTTTAACATCAGAACCAAGGTGAGTAAACTACGTTCAATCAATTAGTCTGCAGTCTTGATTTAACTGCTGAAACCGTTGAGACCACCATAATATTGGTAGGTAAATAAATAATCTGTTTAGAGATTCTTCGGTAAAAAAGTTTGTCACCTAAACTAGTTTTATATGTCCTAGTAATTTTTAAGAGGACTGCAATTTGAAATTGTAAAGTGCACTTTGAATTGTAGCCATTAGGGGTATCTAAGCCAAACTCAGCTCTAAACATTACAGGAAGCTTTGCAGTGATTTAAGTAGCAAATTTATGCAGTCAAACTTTGCTTCCATGTACAGAATTTACTGAATACTAATTAAAGGGTTTTAGCAGCCCAATAAAAAAGCATTACAATAGCCAGTGTGTCACACGCGTGTGCATAGGAGGCAGATAAAGTGCTAAAATGAGAGTCATTCCACACCAGACCAGGGTATGGCAGAGTGCGCTAATCCATTCTCTCTTTCCACTTCAGACCATTTTTAGGAAATTCTGCCTGGCCCTGATGACACCACTTCTGGTCCCGTGGATGCCACTTCCTGTCACGAACCTGATGATGTCACTTCCAGCCCCAATGATATCACTTCCAGTTCTGGTTCCGACCCTGATGACATCACTTCCTCTGCCTTGCTTTAAGACTTCCATCTTTACCTCACCCAGTCAGTTCTGCTTTGAACTACAGTCTGCACACTAATATACAATTAATTTACCAATTTTGCAGCTGGGTTCAAGTACACAGGAGGCTGCCAAAAACCTTTTTGTGACTCTTTTGGCGTTCTTTTGACACCAGTCAAAATAAACAGATAAACATAAGAAATTTCATACTGAAAATCTAGAAACTTCATAAGGTTGAGAACGAAATTTGAAGAAAATGTAGAAATGTGACAACTGAAGGTTATTTTGACGTCATAGACAATACATACATTTTGACACCAGTCAAAAAAAACAGATAAACATAAGAAATTTGACAAACAAGAGACCATTTAGTCCATCAAGCCCATTTGTTTAACTAATAGCTAAGTTGTCCTGATATACTCATATCTTCCAGATACTTCTTGCTTTTCAAGATACTGTAAATCTAAAAACCTCATAAGGCTGAAAACGAAATTTGAAGAAAATGTAGAAATGTGACAACTGAAGGTTATTTCGACATTATAGACGATTCATACATTTTGTGTGGATTCAGGTGAAATAAAGACCAATCCTTTCAACTTATTAGCCATTACTTTTGCATTATAATTTGAAGAATTCCTACCCACTATGAGAACTTAAGGTTTTTTTTTTTTTTTCAAATCTAAAGACAAACGACTTGCACTCATCTTCTTTTTCAGCTCATTAGGGTAGTTGTTGTAAAGAGTAGTTGAAGGACTATCATTTGAAGGAGGCTGGTTGGGAGCATGCTCTGATAGTGTATTGCTGCACCCACCACACGACGACGAACAACTTGGATAGTAGCATATGTAAATTGGGGATGTTTGCTGAGTGTAAAAAGCTGTTATTTGAGCACCATTTAAACCTCACTATCTTCCAACAGTATTTTCATCCATTGCTGAACAATTTAAGAGTGTCCTTTGCCGTGCTTGTCTTGTGTGTCTGTGATTGGATAAGACAGAGGCAGTGTTTCTTGTATAGCATTATAAAAGTGTGTGCTATAGTTTGTGGCTATGGGCTTGCAAAGCCAATACATACCACTGCTGCAATTGTCTTTTCAATGTCTTTATTTTTCATGGATGGCTCATACACATTATAATTTGGTATAAGAAATTAACCATAAATTGTTTTGACAAACTGATTATAATTGTGCATTTTATTGTCCTTATTCTTTTGTTTTACCTTTTATACCCCTACATATACGCTTTCCTGTTTGGCATTTCAATAAAATACAACATCTCAATCTTCAGGGCTTGCTTTTGTCGTCAGTGATTAATGCAGCAGCCGACACTCAGACTGACACAATCTTCCCTGACTATCAACAACAGAGAAGGTCAAGGACATAGAGAGAAACCAAGAAGGGCCTTCAAACGTACAGGTAAAATATTAAAACAAGGACAAACCATGTCAGCTAAAATACTGCATGTCCCTCTTCTTTTTTTGTGTTGGTCAATTTTTCATTAACAGGAAAACAAATTCAGAATTGATAAAGAAGTATCAATGTTTGTTACGGCACTGATGTTATAATTGAAATTCCGGTTGAGTATCATTGCCAGGTTCTTGGACTACTGGACAACAAAAAGGCTACAATTATTTCACAGTGAGTGAGTTTCTCAAAATATACTGCTTTTTTAAGTGAAATCAGTAGGAGTGTTGCCAACTTATCCATGCGTAGCTCAAAGCCGATTTGCTGTTGCTGCTCTGCGTGGGATTAACATATAGCTGATTAAGTAATCAAGCACGACAGGCTCTGTTTGATGAAAGATATGTCCACATCTCAGTGCATCTAACCACCCATGAAGTGCAAATACTCAACAACAACACGCTGTGCTTAGCGCATCATATTGTCATTATGAAAGAGCCTTAAAGCAGTTTTAAATAATGAAATTCCATTCTTTCTGACAAGTTAATGAATATTAAAAATAAGACACTTGCTAAGATTCCAGTTCTTAATTTGGTATTCATAATAACAATGTGAGCACTTTCTGTATTTGGAAGCTCTCCTTGTGTTCATGTTGATTTTCACTAAATTGAAAGATGTGCTAGTAAGTCAGTCTAACTAAGAACTTTGTGTGTGTGTGTGTGTGTGTTTGAGAAAATGCTCTGTGATGAGCCCAAGCACTAACAGTGGCTGGATCTTAAGCTTGGTACTGTAAAGGAGGGCCTAGCAGGAAGGTGGTTACCAGAAGCAAAGGTGCCTCCATGATGGGCCAGGGCATAAGATGACTCTGTTCTAGACTTCTGGCAGGCAGATACGGTAGATAGAAAAGGAGACAGAGAAAGGACCACCCTGGAAAAAGGAGAGGGTCTGCATACCACCAAGAGAAGGTTGGGAAACTCTACTGAGCACTACACACTAAGGGATTTCTTACACTGTTAGGCTGGCAGGCATTGCAGTAAAATGGTTAAGCATATAGAATCTAAACCACAAGATACCGGATTCAATTTCTGCCTCCAACTCACTGTGTGTCTTTGTGGTGTGCCACCCTATTAGTCAAGCAGTGCGGTGTAATGGCCAAGGCACTGAAATTTAAACCACAATGTGGTCAGTATAATTAAACACATCAAAGAATCTAAAACAATATTATGGAATAAATATTAAACATTGTTAAAGAAGAGTTCCATCACTGAAAAAGGTCTGAGGCAAGTCTGTGACCTTATATAATGTAAAGCAAATAGAGGAAAAAAACTGCCTTTTCACAAAGAAAAAGCAACATCTTTTCAGGTGCAATTCCAAAAAGAGAACTGACAGCAGTGGTGGGGTTTGAGGTAATATAGGTTCCAAGCAGGACAGGTTAGGTCCAGGAGAGCGGACAGCAGAAGTGATGTCAGCTGTGGAAAGGCTGTCAATCATCCGTTCTGCAGAGGGAGGAAGGAAGAAAGGAGACATTAGACAACAGCGCCAGTCTCTGGTTTGGTATGGGAAAATTATCATCAGAGCCCTTATCTATCTCCCAAAAGCACGTGCATGACAATGGTTAGTCGAGGCCTACTCTCTTTGACTTTATGGGTAAGATGTCTCCATGCATTTTAGTCAAGAACAGCGTCCTTCAGTTGTTTCATGCATATATAAGTGTCACGTTTGACAGTGACAAGCCATCATGTTCTCTGCCATGCACTTCTCCTTGTTCCACTGACCATCCCCAATATCAGCGACTTTTCTAGTGAGTTGACTTTCATAATATAACTGAAGTATTTCAGTTTTTACCTGGCTATCTTGCCTTCCAGGTATGCATCTCTTTTAACTCTATCTAGGACTTCCATATTAATGATTATCACTTTCCATAGTATTTATATCAGCTTTTTCCAACACCACAGTTTGGATGTGTCATTGTTTTTCTACCTTCTGCTTTCAATTAGCATGTTGTGGATCCATAAGTCACAATGGTGAACACAATTGCTTTGACCAGAGTTCCTTAAACTATGGGTCAGGGGTTTCCTTCTATTCAGGAAAGCCATCAGAAGAGCACACATCTGGTCATCCTCAAGCAGGGTAGTTCTTAGGAGACCTGACAGGTCCAGCAACATCTTGTATTTGCAGTCTTAAAGAGGGCCACAAAGCAACACAGAGAGCAGTGCCTGCAGCCTTACCACCTAAATAAGAACTGCCTGACATATTGTTCTAGGCACCCATATTTTATATACAGTGCTGGATGAACATGTAACATCCTGCAGTCATTGGCGGCACAAAGTAAGTAAGTGTAAGGGGGCTATGACTTTTGCACACAGTGTCAGCTGATGTTACATAACTTTGTTCTTTAAATAAAATTGAAAAGCTCAGATGCCTTTTATCAAATATTAGATTTCAGTATCAAAAATGTACTGTAATAGAGAAAACCAGCAAGGAGGAAAATGCTTTTTCATGGCCCTCTATCTATCTATCTATCTATCTATCTATCTATCTATCTATCTATCTATCTATCTATCTATCTATTTATCTATCTATCTATCCATCTTCAGTGAACAATTTACTGGTTTATGAATGACCTTAAATTTTAGGCTTTTAATATCACACAGAAGCCATGCCAAAACAATACTGCATAAGCCGCTGAGCTGCTTTTAATAGCATGTCATCAAATTTCTGTCACTGGCAAGTGCTTTTGGACTGTGTTTGGATTGAAATGTTATTGTGTCTAGCTTGTTTGATTATAGAAGCACTATGTACGCAATACCTTTCTGTCCCTGATAGATGAATGTTTGTGCACCTGATGATCCCGACTGCTAAAGTACAGCTAAATATGTAATGCAACAAAATGGGAAGGTGGAATCAACTTTATTTACTCAGATTGAAGATTGGATCAGAAGGGATATGTTGAACTACATGACAATAAGCCTTCTGTAAATAGGTTTCCAGTCACTTTTTTATACAAAGAATGTAACGTTTATTTTTTTTACTACGCTTGAAAATGCTCAAAACCACTGTTTGCTAGATACATAGATGACAAAAATAGTTTGTTTGACCACCTCCAATGCCCGTCTTAATACACCTCAGCCAGAAAACATTTGTCTAAGTAGCGTGACAAATACACGCACAGTTGTCATCTATTGAAAACATTAGGTAATTTAAAATCGTCTGCCTGCTGCGATTTCATACCGAGTGCTTTCATTCATGAAGATAATAGTTGCCAAAGGCCTCAAATATATTGCCTGACAATGAATTCCACAAACACATAAAAGTATACATTTTCATTTCATTCTGCTGTGTAAATTACAAAAACCAAATCTTATAATGAATTTCATTTAACTGCTTGTGCTTTTCTAACTTTGCATTGACAACAAACAGGGTCATCCTTTGGAGAACTAAAAGTGACAATAAATTTGAAGATTTGAATACTTTTTTTGCATTTTTTATTCCTTTATTAAACAACTAGCTGTGCTAGAGGGGGTGAAATCTAATAAGCTGATTTCTGTCCGTCTAGCAGTTACCCTCTGCTGGATGCACTCAGTGTTAACATTTGCAGTGCACCATATATTGGAATGTACTAATTCATGTAATAATAAAATGAGTTGCATTTTTCTTTATGACAGATATGTCATCACAAACATTACCACTACTTTTATGAATTACATATCAAATGCCTTATAACAGGGACATAGCAACTGGATAAACACATAGACACATGTCTCTTTATTAAGGTGAATATTTCTTTATTATATATAGTGTCTTGCCTAGTGAAAGTGTTAAGAACATCATCGTCATTTTCATTCTGCTTTTCCTGGTAAATGGTGCGGTAGTAACAGATTGATCTGGGTTGACCAGGCCTCCTTATGCCAAGAAATGTTTTCCACACTTTTCATGGCGAATTACTAAATGTGGCTAAGGGAGTTCATCCAGATACAAATCTATTATTATTCATGATGATTTAATTATTTAGTTTTTTTTTAATAACTTTGAATTACTATCAGTGCATTAATGTTATGATTTCTTGAGCTCATCATCAGCATTTTGAGAATTATTTGTGATTTTAGCCATATTGGTTGTCGGTGGCACTGCTTATTGCCAGTCTAAATTAGTCATTGTGCGTCACAGTCCTCCAGTTATTTAATTCTTATTTTTATTTATCTAGAGTTTTTTAACCTTGTCCCTAGAGTCATCTTCAGAATCCCAGGATCAGTTCTCCAAGGCATTTGCCTTCAACTGCCACCCGATACTACGATGAACTGGACTCTTATGACTCCTACAGGTTGTGGTCCCAGTGGAGGGTGGCCCCATGTTGCTTATTTGGACCCCCTGGGTAAAGGCCCAACCACCAGGTGCTTGCCAACAAGCTTCCCCCTCAGTTCTGGCTCCAGGGTAAGCCCCTGGTTTCCCTTTTCAGGACAAGGTTACTGTCTGTTTGATGAAACTTTTCATAAAGGTCAATATGAACCCCTCAATAGAACCAGTTTGCCTTTGGTGACCCTACCCAGGCCAACTGCCCCAAATAACATAGCTCCTAGGATCATACAAAGAACATGAGCAATGTCATTTTGAATTATTATTGTTTTTTCTTATTGTTTTTGTCCTCATTTTCTGACATGTGGCATGACTACAGCCATATTGTTTTATGGTTGTTAACCCAGCACCAGTCACATGACTTGGTAACGCATCCTTCTCCAAGTATAAAAAAATGGTGGTGGGTATATCAGGCATCCTGATATTGACACAGTTTACAATGGCTCATGCTTAATTTTAATTTTTTATTTTTAGTGTTGACAACTCTAACTTTTTATTTTTGACTTTGATTCTCGGTACACATTTTGCCTATTTCATTACAATTTTAACGTTTCAGTTTTAACCTTTTGCTCATTATTGATGACACCTTTTTCTCTGCCCTTGATTTTCTTGTCTGTTTCAAAACTGTACAGAACAAACATTATTATTTAACGTGTGCCACAGGTAAATTCCATCCATCCATTATCCAACCTGCTATATCCTAACTATAGGGTCACGGGGGGTCTGCTGGAGCCAATCCCAGCCAACACAGGGTGCAAGGCAGGAGACAAACCCCAGGCAGGGCGCCAGCCCACCGCAGGCACAGGTAAATTAATGGAAGCAATTTATTTTATAAAAAAGATTGAGCAGCATATGTCTAGAATAGGTGTATTAGCAAATACTCAACATGGATTCAGATGAGAAAACTCGTGTTTCACTTACATGCTCGAATTCAATGAGGTAGCAATCGGACAGGTGCATATGATATTATTCACCATGATTTTCAGAAGGCTTTTGATAAGGTCCCACGTGGCAGGTTAGTAATCAAAGATCTTCTAAGGAAGGTAGATTTCTGGGAGTGATCTGTAGGTAGATACAAACACAGGAAGCAAAGTGTTATGGTGAGGGTACCTTTTGTAAACATGGGTGATGTGCCTTGGATGTCAGTGCTGGGGCCACTGCTCTTTTAAATAAGTGATCTGGACAACAAATAATGAATAAGCTGTTTAAGTTTGTATATGATACCAAACTAGATGAGAGGGCAGAAGTGTAGAATCAGCTGAATTGTTACAGAGGGTCCTGGATGGCATACAGACTTGGGCAGATTTATGGCAGATGAAAATGAATATAAGTAAATATAAAGAATTAGATGTAGGAGGTAGAAATATCAGCTTTGAATACACAATGAGAGGTGTCAGACTTGGAAGTACACATTCTAATAAAGACCAAGAGGTAATGGTAGACTCGTCACTGTATACATTAAGGGGAGGGTGAGCATAGAGGGTCAGTTGATATATGTATGTATTCATATATATATATATATTGTGGACTTGAACCTGGACACACACAGACGGACATCGTTGGCTCCACCACACACCGTTTATTGTACAATATATATATATTTTTTTTATATTTATTTTTTATTTTTTATTAATTTTATTACAATCCATACAAAGCAATTAAGTTTTTACAATAAGAAGAATTGAGTTAAGAACAGATCGATCCCCACCCCTAGAATATTTATTTACAGTTAGTCACGTGCACTCCCCAGTGCCTCTTGCACCGTTTCCCCGAACGTCCAGGCCACACAGTCACAATGCCTCTCTCCTGGCCGCCTCCCGTCCTCTCTCCAGCTCAGTCTCTCTTTCACCCGACTTCCGCCATCGACTGAAAGGAGGCGGCCCCTTAAATAGGAACCCGGATGGGCTCCAGCTGCTTCCCGGCACTCCTCCGTAAACACACCCCAGTGTGGCGGAAGTGCTTGCTGCGCACCTGGAAGCCGTCCGGGTGTTCCCTGTCGTCTTCCCCCCAGCACTTCCTGGTGTGGCGGAAGTGCTGGGCTCCAGGGATATTCAGGCATCGGGGCGCCACCTGGCGGTGGCAACAGGTCCCTACAGGCCTGGGCTTCCAAGCCCTTTACCCAAGGCCCCCAACGTAACCAGGGCGGACGCCCCCTCGCGGTCTGGAGGAGGCACAAGCCCTCCTCCGGTCCTCCTGGGCATCCCAGCCGGGCTCCAGCCCCGGCCGGATGCCACTATATATATATATATATATATATATATATATATACAGATACAGTATATATGAATATATTTGTTGTTTGGATATTGCAATGCATTTGTTGACTTTTGCTTTGTTTTGTCTTTACATGACCACGAGCTTTGGGTAAAGAACATCAAAACAACCTAGGTTCACTGTTTCAAGAAGAATTTCACTTAAGATTCAGCTGACAGAGTAGCACATCTTGCCTTGAGTTTAGTGGGCCTGTTACAAAGGTGCATTAGTTAGTGTAACACTGCAATGTTCTCTTGGGCTGATGCACCAACTACAAATGTTATCAGAACACTTTACACTTTAAAGGAACAAAAAGCTTTATATACACTTTCAAGTGCCTATTGTCAGGATCCAGTTGTGTGAATGTCATTTCATATGTTATTTTTGTGTCTTTTTTCTCATCTCTAATACAAGATTTTTTTTTTCTTGTTGCTTTGTTTACATTTTATACATCAATAACCTTTTCCTTTTCCAGATTACATGGTGGGTTGCCATTGTTTCAATGCCCCTATGCGCAAACATCACACAGTAGCACATGATGTCATACTAATCATCTTTCAGAGTATTAAAGCATGACAGCTACATATTTGATTTCCTTGAATTTCATTTATTATAGCCTGTTTTTCATCCGTGGAAGTGGCGTTCTCATCCAGACCATGTGCAGCACAAACACAACTATTCTTTCAGTGAGTCTCCTCCTTGTCCTTGAAGAATCTTGTTTTGTGTACTCAAGCCAAATTCAATCCCAGCAAATGTATTGAGAAGTGAGTGGAAGGAGATCATTGAAATTTTTCACAAAGGATTTTTTAAATCAAGTATGGTATGTTGGAAATGCAAAACCACACAATAAAATTCTTCCTATACTATACTCTGTATCTTTCAGTATGAAAATAAAACTTGTTCATTTGGCATTTGATTTTAAATGATTTTTGATTAAAATGTAAAATTTTTAATTTGAAATGCATGCATTGTACATTGTATTCAATTTACACAAAGAAAATGTATTAATTGAATCAACTGTCCTTCTTACACTGTATGGCTGAAAGTTTGTGTACATCTTATCATCACGCCTATACGAGCTTGATGGGCATCTCACTCCAATGGGTATTAACATGAAGATGACAACCCCTCTGTGACTATAACAGCCTCCTCTCCTCTGAGAGGGCTTTCCACAAGATTTTGGAGTGTATCTGTGGGAATGTGTGCTCATTTGGCAAAAGTGCCTTTGTGATGTTGGATGAGAAGACCTGGCTCACAATCAGCATTACAATTTAAATCAAAGATGTTCAGTAAAGTTGAGGTCAGGGCTCTGTGCAGGATAATTGGGCTCCACCAAGTCTTTATGGACCTGGCTTTGTGCACATGGGCTCAGTGGTATCAATAATTTTACATTGTGCCCATTTATGCTAGGCATGCAGCTTCTGGTCAAAAAAAAGGAATCACCCAAGTATGAGATCAGACGACACTGTGGAGGAAACGAGCTTCACTCTCAGGCTAATAAGTCAACCAGAGAGTACTTTATTGACTAGCCTAAGAGGATTTACCGTATATACTTGCGTAAAAGTTGGGTCGTGAAACCTGAAAAATCAATCATAAAATCAGACCCCGACTTATATGCCCATTCAAAAATACATCACCTAAATTTTATTCTTTTTTACATCTTCTTGCTTCCTCCATTTTCACACCAGTTTCTCAGATTCATTGAATTTTGTTGCAGCAGCGCAGTTACCAATTTCTTTTGCCACTTCAACGACTTTTAATTTAAAACCATCTTCATATTTTGTTCTGGTCGAACGTTCCATCGTAGATGAGAGAAGCTCTTACGAAAAAGGTGTATGAGGGTGTGAGACACAAAAAATTCAAACCAGTAAAAATGTTGCTTCAGAATAGTTTTGGTATTACCGAGTGGTCACGTAGGCACAATACATAGGAAAAGAAAGGCAGTGTGCTTCGTGGTTACTCTCTCAGGTGGCCGTTAGCATATCATAATCTGTTGGACCAATAGCGTGAGTTTTCCACATTCGACTTATACGACCAACATTATAAAATACCAGAAATAATATGGTAAAATCAAGCAGTGACTTATCCGCGGGAGAACTTAAACGCAAGTATATACTGTTATTACTGTGCAGAAACATGAAATGAAAAGATTGCACAACCATTTATCAAAATCCAAAACTAGATTCTTTAACCAAAAGTCTGTTCTATAGTTCATTTGAAAACAAAAAGCAAAGTGACAGAACAAATCATTGACACTATAAACCAGAAAATCAAACAAGACAATAAACACAAAAAAGGAAAACATTTTTTTGTCTAGTCTCTGATAACCGAAGGTTTACATCGGATAACATATGTAACTCCACACCAATACTGCACTAAACGGCATCATCCATAAGAAACATCACATTCCACCTTTCAATCTACCCAACAACCATAAACACCACCCGATCCTCTGGGTTAGAGCATCTTCTAATCTTAAAATTAAAAAGGCACACACGTACTCAACTCAATAAGCAATCTCATTCAAATATCTCGTAAAGGTTCATTACTACAAAAGCAGAAGTTCTTAGGAAATTAGCATAGCCCTTGACAATTTTATTGTCTCACTTCATTTCCTTTCACTGACTGGAAAAATGCCTCATCATTTTTTAAAATTGTTTCTTTCACAGTACTGTCTGCTGACTATCTGATGAAGGCTGTTTTTTTCCCCTGTGACTTTTTTAAGCAATTTAAGAGAAAGAATACGCTCACTGTAAAGAATTCTGCATACTTTATGAACTTAGAGTATTTAGTATAAAGAGTCTGGACAATTTTAAGTATGAGTTTTTCTTCTTTATTTTATAGTGGATTCACAAAGTATTCAGACCCTGTTACTTTTCACAAATTTAATTGTGTTGTTGATTTAAGTTTAAATGGACATATTTGCAACTTTGCCCCTCAATCTACATTCAATAATCCATAATGACAAAGTGAAAACATGTTTTTAGAAAGGTCTGCAAATTGATTAAAATCAATAACTAATATCGAGATTCTTTGCTGCGGCACTCCAAATGGTGGTCAGGTGCATCCTGTTTGCTTTAATTCTCCTTGAGATGTGTCCAGAACTTGATTAATATCCATCTGTAGCAAACTGAATTGATTGGACATTGTTTAGGAACTCAGACACCTGTGAAGCCCCACAATTTACACTGCATGTCAGGACAGAAACCAAGCCATGATGTTCAAGGAACTCTCTGTAGTTCTCAGCAATCAAATTGTTGTGAGGCATAGATTAGGGCCAAGTTATATAACTATTTCTAAAGCTTTGAGATTTTCTAGGACTACAGTGTAGTCAATAATTGTGAAGAAAGTTGAAACTATTTGGACTCCTACTGGAGTTGGCTGGCTAACTTGAGAAACTGAGCAAAAAAGGCCTTGGTCTGGGAGGTGATAAGGAACCCAATGGTCACTTTAATAGAGCTTCAGAAGTTCTCCACTGATATGGGAGAACCTGTCAGAAGGACAACCATCTTGGCATTTAAAGGACTCTCAGAGCATAAGGAAAAGACAAAAATTGAACTCTTTAGGCAGAAATCCAAATACTGCCTCTAGTGAAGACTAGGCAATGCTCATCACCTACCTAATACCATTCCTATGGTGAATCATGGTGACTAGGCAATGCTCATCACCTACCTATTACTGTCCATATGGTGAATCATGGTAGTGGCAACATCATGCTTTGGGAGTGCTTCTGAAAGTCAGCGACAAGGGGACTGGTAAGAATTGAGGATACGGTGAATGCAGCCAAGAACAGAGTGGTCTTTGAAGTAAACTTGCTCCAGCATGCACGCAGCCTCAGGCTGTCGGTTAATTTTTGTCATGACAATGAAATGGAGCATACAAATTAGACAACAGTCGAGTGGTTTCTGGTCAAGTCTCTTGAGGGACCAAGGTAAACCCCAGACTTACATGTTGTGAAAAGGTGCTATATGGGCACCGACCCGACACAGACTGTCACTGTGAGGCACACATAAAATAAACTTTTTATTTTCTTCACTATGTCCCACAGGCACAACACAGTCCCAAAAGACACAACAAACAAAACACCACCACCACCACCACCTACCTACCTACCTACCTACCTTCCTTCCTTCCTTCCTTCCTTCCTTCCTTCCTTCCTTCCTTCCTTTCCTAAACTCCTCTTGGCAGCTTTGTCTCCCTCCTCCCAACTCTGGCTCCTTGATTAGTGGCTGCAGGCTTCTTTTATAGCCCACCCGGAAGTGCTTCAGGTGATAATTAGCCTAATTAAACTGCATTTCCGGGTGTGGCTGCATCACAGCCCAGACAGGCTCGTTAAGTCGTTCAGTTCCCCATGGCGGTGGCCACGGAGCCCAAAAGGCATGAGCTCCGGTGTTCCACAATTGTGACCCCGATACCGGCCAGGGGGGCTGCCACCAAGTGTTCGGGGGAATGTAATGAGCCTCCCATGGCAGCTTCCCAGGATTCAGTGCCAAAGGGGCATCCCGGCCCGTCCATCTGTTACATTTTCATTAGATATCTGTGGAGAGACCCGAAGTTGCAGTTTACCGATGCTTTCCATCCAGTCTAACAGAACTTGAAAGGATCTGCCAGGGAACCATTCTGAAAACATTATTTCCAATTTTTAATTATGTGTTATTGAATGTAGATTGATGGGTAAAAATGGAAAATCTGTCTGTTTAAAATTAAATCTACAACACACTAGGTAGTAGCTTACTTCTTTTTTATTTAAGTGTCACTTTATTACCCTTGTTATAATAGTCTGCCATCATATAGTTCTTTCTCTGTCATCTTGTGATTGTTTAATTACATTTATTTATTTGGCGAACACCTGTGTCTAGGCTAGCTTACAACATTTGAGATACAATTGGTTCAATTTATTTTATTTTTCCAGTTGAAGAACAGGTAGGTGAAGTGACTTGCTCGTGGCCACATAGTATCAGTAGAAGGATTTGAACCCACAACCTCAGTGGTTGACATCTGAAGTCTTAATGACAATGCCACGCTGATTGAGTCAGCTTACTAGTTTGTTTGCAACATGCAGTCTTGTGTAGGTTAAAATACTTATTTCAAGTGCATTTCTTTACATTTGATGCTTTTTGCATAAATTCACCCATTTAAATGTCTATATTTTATGTACCCTAGTTTACATTAATTAACACATTTTTTGATCTACCATGAACACAAACCTTGCATTACTTTGAGACAGATTAATCAATTTGTTGATTTCAGTATTGAGTTCTTGGGCCACACCAATCCATTTTCAATCTGATTCTCATGGCAAGTGTTTCTTTGACATTGCACAGGGTAATGGATTGTTATCTTTATATCGTGTGTTTAAGGAGAGCTGCTCCAGATGTCACTACATAGGGAGAAATGAATAAAAAGAACAACATCTGTAAGGATATGAAGAAAGGTGATATTTCTGAACCAACCTGGCTTTCAGTTAATGAATAGAGGCTAATGACGGAGCTTGTGCCTTGCTGCTCTTTCTCGCTCTCCCCCTCTGTCTCTTGATAATTTAAATTTCTGATACAGAACCATTTTATAGTGAGGTGTGAAACAGAATACCGAAGATAATATTTTAAAATTAGCAGCGACAAATAAAACATTTTCGTTAGGTGACACAAGCTTGGCTCCTTTTTTCTGTTTACCCTACTGACAGATGATTTTTCTGTGTGACCTGCCTGTTGAGCTCTATTAGCACTCTGTTCCGTCAATACTGATTAACTCTGCAACTGTAGTCTAAGTTTATAAATAACATGTGTACCCTCAGCTAAGGAAGAACTATAGGTAATTTTATTATAATTGATATAAAGCTAGAAGAAACTAGAAAATCCAAGCTTCTCCTGCTAAAGACACAGTACAGTGAACCCTCGTTTATCACGGTTAATCTGTTCCAGACTCTCCCGTGATAAATGAATTTTCGCGAAGTAGGATTCTTTATTTATAAATCAAATATTTTCGCAGTTAGAGTATAGAAAACCTGTTTACGACCTTCTAAATACGTTTTTTAACATTATTAGAGCCCTCTAGACATGAAATAACACCCTTTAGTCACCATTACACTCGTATTACCCAATATATTAGACAAAATAAGAGAAAATAAGACATATTAGACGTTACAAATATATTACTAGGCGCACTTGCCTTTTAAGGCCACCGACATTTATCCTCAATTTTTGTGCGCTCCTTGTCTACCTTAGGCATGTAAGTGTAGGGAATGAGAACATCAAAGTGCCCATTCATAACATCTCCCGAAAACCTACGTTTTTATCCCCTCAAGTGCCTGTCCAAAGTCGTACAATGTCAGCCCGAATCTGTACTGCTAAAGACGGAGTTTCATGCACTAAATAAGCTATAGATGAGAATAAGCAAGCACCATCTCCCCTGATATTTACTACACGGTGAGGCATTTGTACTCCATCAACATTAATTATTTCCAGAGACATAATGTTGTCTATTTTTCCAGCGCATCGCGCACAAAAGCAAGGGAACGATGAGAGCACCAGAACTCTGCTCACATCGCGTCGCCTCGTACCTCAAGCCGCAAGTAGTAAGTCTGTAATAAGTGGAATACCGCTACGCTTTCCAATCACGGGACGGAAGGACAATCCCGAACGCTTTTATATAGTAGATTATTGTACTGTACATTTAATTGCACACAACCACTAACCTATGAAGGCACGACTTCAGTAGGAGAGTTTTCAGAGGTGGTGCAGTATCTTCAGCATATGCGTTGTCTTCTTCGGCTGAAGGAGTACTAGGAGTAGGCAGTGGGTGTCTGGGTGCGCGGCTGAAGAACATCTTGATAGGCAGTTGCTGGCGCTGTCTTTTCATATGCGTGAGGAGGCCTTTGTAGGGTATTGCTATCTTTAACCATATCCAAGAGTTTCACCTTCTCCTGGATAGTAAGCATCTTCTTCCGGCGCTTAGTTTTATTGTCAGAAGGCTTAGAAAAAGCAGCACGTTTAGGAGCCATCATAGGGCTTAGATAAAAGTTCTCAGAAAGCGCATGCGTAGTGACGTAAGCGTGTATGAGAAAAAAATAGCGATAGAGTGAAGCTGCGAAAGTCGAAGCGTGATATAGAGAGGGATCACTGTACTATGTGTTTAGTTACTTGCCTAACTATTAAAAGCTTTCAATAATTATGACTTGTTAATAACTTTATTCTTTTTGATTTTTCTTGTCATTAATTTATTCTTATGTAGTATTGGGTGGCAATGCTGCTTTGCCAAAGTTCTATCTACGACCATGCAACACTACTCTGTGTTATGTTGCTCTTGTTTATAGAGTAGTTCAAGTTTAAATCTGCTTTTGTTTATAGAATTATAAAATGGCCAGAAGGAGGAGTAGGATGGCTAATTGACACAAAGATGTGTTTCTTATAAATGACAATGAACCACTCAGAGGCTAATTTTCTCCAGAAATGCTTTTAACTGGAGTTTTTAATTTCCTCTCCTCCATTGTCAACTGAACATATCTCACATCTATATTGTAACAACTGGTAGTTGAGTATTGAAGTTCTCGGAGCTGAACTTTGCTGCGCACTTCCCCCAAGCTATCGGCTAGCGGAATGCCAGTGCCATACACGCAGCTGTACCTAGCTCATTAAGCAGGCGAACACTTGTGTCCCATACAACGCACGACCCCGAGTGTCTCCGTAAATAATTGCATAGATGGAATATCTAGCAAGACACAGCTCTGTCCTTTATTACCTCTTTAATAGAGCAGAGAGTCAAAAACAAAGCTTAATACATGCAAGGCTATAGCAAAGGTCATTCATCAACACCATTCTCCATAATGGTAACTGTTACACTTTTATATACCTGGGCTGCAAATGACCCAAGCTCACCCAACTAACTGAAACATAAACACATATAACATTTATAGTGCAAAAGAAATCGATTGCCTTGCTTAATTAACACAAAAAGTAAACTCTAACGAAATACCCATAATGCACCATGCTGTTAACGCTGACTGCCGGGTCATTACATAGACCCCAAGAGGGTTAGTGTCCCCACAACCCTAATCTCCCACAACAAAATCCAACAAATGTCCTGGCCGGCGACGGACACGCTTCGGCCTTCCTGATGTTCTATCACCCATGCCAGGCTCAGTCCTGAGTCCGTCATTGTCCGTCTCGGCACTGAGGGTGGAGATCTACTCTGGTTCTCTGGTCCTTCTTGTACTGGGGTCAATGGGTGATATGGTGCTAACTGGTCCTTATAAAGCACCACCCGTCTGCCCCGTCCAGGCATTCGGACCCAGAAGACCACCTCCGAAATTTGGTCCAAAATCTCCCCAGGTCCCTGCCAATGATGGGTCAATTTGGGAGACAATCCCCGCTTCCTTTGGGGGCAAAACACCCACACTTTGTCCCCTTGCCCCAGGGTCGGACCATGGGCCCGGGTGTCGTATGCCCGTTTCTGGCGGGCTCCAGCTTCCTCTAGGGCTTCCCTTGCCAGTTGATGGACGGTGTCCAGACGCTCCTTCAACCGCCTAAAGTAGTCCAGTTCGGGCCCACCAACAATCTCAGGCTCGGGGGGCGAGCCAAACATCAAATCCACTGGCGTGCGTAAGCTCTCCCTAACATCAGCCCCACCGGTGTGCACTGACTTGACTCCTGTACTGCTGTTCTATACGCCCACAGGACCAAAGGCAAATGCTGGTCCCAGTCTCTCTGGTGCTGACTAGTCAGGATAGCAAGTTGGGTGGCCAGGGTGCGGTTGAAACGCTCGACCAGTCCATCGCTTTGAGGATGAAGGGGGGTGGTTCTTGTCTTCTTCACCCCCAGCCGCTGGCACACCTCCCTGAACAACCGACTCTCAAAATTCCGCCCTTGGTCACTATGAAGTTTGTCCGGCACTCTGAATCGGGTGAACATCTCATCCACTAGCCGCTGGGCTGCTGTGAAAGCACTCTGGTCAGGAACTGCATATGCCTCTGGCCGTTTCGTAAAATAATCCATAGCGACCAAGACAAAGCGGTTTCCGGCTTCGGTGACAGGAAAAGGACCCAGGACATCCACCCCAATCCTCTCCATGGGTGCCCCGACTAGGTACTGCTGCAATGGCGCGTGAGAGCGTTGGCCAGGTCCTTTCTGTGCGGTGCAGACATTACAACAGTGAACATGCAGCTCTGCATCTTGCCGACACCCTGGACAATAGAACCGCTGCCGCAGCCGTCGCACTGTCTTAGCATTCCCAAAGTGGCCAGATCCAGCTGCTCCATGAACCCAACGGAGGACCTCTGACCGCAGAGCATGGGGCACCAGAAGTTGCAGACGGTCAATTCCCCCCCTTGGTGCTTGCCACCATCTGTAGACCACGCCATCGTGCAACTCCAGGTTGCCCCACTGGGAGTGAAGTGACTTGATCTCAGGCCCCTGGGACGTGCTTGGGTCTCCAGCCAGCCCTTTACCTTCACCAACACTTGGTCGTTTGCCTGCAGTTGCCTCAGCTGGTCAGTGGTGAACGGCTCCCCTCCCCCATCAGTGTCACCTAGCCCTGCTGATTCTGATGATGGCCCCAGACCTCTTTCTTCCTGACGACTGCAATACCGACACTCGTCGGTGAGGCATGGACTCCTGGAGAGGGCATCAGCATTGGCATGCTGCCGCCCTGGTCGGTGCTGTACCTCAAAATTGTATTCTTGGAGGATCTCCATCCACCTTGCCACCTGGCCCTCTGGTTGCTGGAAATTTAACATCCAAGTAAGGCTAGCATGGTCAGTCCGAAGTGTGAACCTAGTACCCAAGAGGTAGGGCCTCTCAGGATCACTGCTAACAACTCCCGCCGGGTGACGCAGTAGTTTCTTTCTGGTCGACTGAGGCTGCAGCTATAGTAGGCCACCACTCTCTCTCCGTTCTCCCCCCTCTGGGAGAATACGGCCCCAACACCCACATTGCTAGTATCAGTATCCACAAGGAAAGGTTGGTTGGGGTCAGGGTAAGCCAGGACAGGTGCGCCGATGAGGGCAGCTTTTAGTTGCTGGAAGGCTGCTGCGCAGTCCTCAGACCACCCAAACCGCTGCCCCTTATTTGTCAGCTGGTGCAAGGGGCTGGCAATGGTTGCAAAGTCTCTGACAAACCTTCTGTAGTACGAGGCTAAGCCCAGAAAGCTCCGCAGCTCAGTGATGGTGGCTGGTGGGGGCCAGTTGCTCACGGCAGCCACCTTCGCTGGGTCGGTAGCCACCCCACTCGCTAACCACGTGTCCCAGAAACTGGGTCTGTCGGGTGAGTAGGTTACACTTGGCGGGGTTCAGCCGCAACCCGGCACTACGGATGGCTGTCAGGACCTCCCATAAATTGTGAACAGCCTGGTCAAAGTCTCTGGCATGGACCAACAGATCATCCAAGTAGACTACACAGCGGGTTCAGGGAATGTCTTTAAGGATCCGCTCCATCAGTCTTTCGAAGGTGGCCGGAGCGTTACAAAGTCCAAAAGGCATCACCTTAAACTGCCACAGCCCTTGTCCGATGGTGAATGCAGTTTTGGGCCGGTCCTCTGATGGCAGTTTTACTTGCCAATACCCACTGCGCAAGTCCAAGGTGCTGAACCAACAGGATCCAGCCACATAATCCAATGCATCATCGATGCATGGCAGTGGGTATGAATCCTTGCGAGTGACTGCATTTAGTCTGCGGAAATCCACACGGGGCGCCACACCCCAACCCCATTATTTTCCGCACCATGACCATAGGTGCAGCCCAGGGGCCGTCCGAAGGCTCAATAATGCCGTTAGCTGCCATAACATGAATCATTTCTTCAGCTGCTTGATGCTTCGCAAGAGGCAATCTGTGGGGGTGCAAACGAATGGGGGCGGCGTGGCCAGTGTCAATGTAATGTTTCACTAGAGCTGTCCTGGTACAGTCCTCCTCTCGGGCCGCAAAAATGTCCACAAAGACTTTCAATAGGCGTTGTAGTTGCTCCTGCTGTGGCGCGCTCAGATGCTCACCACTTCGACGGCCCAATTCCTCCACAGCGCCAACCGTCTCAGATGATGGGGGGTCGTGTGGTGAAAGCAGTTGGGATACACAGGTCTGAGCTGCAATACTCTCCTGGGGGACCTCTTGAGTCCCTGTAGCTCCCGAGCAGTGGCTGGGAGCCGGTGAGCAGGGGTGTCCAGGTGAATTCAGGTTAGCAGCCCTTCCAGGATGGTTCCAGCCTGACCGGAGCGGCACAGTCTCTTACCGAGGCAGAGGACGGCCCTTGACACATCAACACGTGCTCCCCAGTGGGCCAACAAGTCCAACCCAATAATGCACTCATCTCTGATGTCAGCGAGCCAGAACTCGTGGCTGATCTGGCTCATCCCCACCACCACAGACAACAGTTTCTTTCAGGGCATTACTGTCCTTTCACCTGTAACAGTGCGCAGTTCGGTATTGGTGGGGATCCAGTCCTCTGGAAGAGGACCAGCTGTTTCGGGCAACACTCCTCTTTGTAGCAAACAAATAGTGGACCCCGTATCCACTAGGGCACTGCATGGCTGCCCGTCAATAATGCAGTCTAAGTACAGTCCACTGGAAAACCCACAGCGCCCCACTGTAGGGCAGTCACTGGGGAGGGGTGCTGAAAAACGGAGCAAAGCTCCCCTCACGGCCTCACTCCGAGGTCGTTTCCCGGGGATGATGTTGTACGAGGCAGGGGACTTGGAGCAGGGCAGTCCCTGGCAAAGTGCCCTGGTTCTCCGCATCGGAAACAGCGGTCTAGTCTTGGCCTCCGTCGGGGGGTTGATGTTGGTTGGGCGCGACTGACCTCCACTTCCTCAGGCTGGTCCCCTTCCACCCCTCGTTCAACTGCTCTCGTCAGCCGGTGCGGGCGTGGCGATCAACCCGTCGCTGACCCAGCCTGTAGCACCTCCTCAGCCCGCTCAGCCTCCCGCAGGGCCTCACTCAGATCTCGGGGTGACAACAGACGGACATACTGGCGGAGACGCTCTGGTGTAAGGCCCCGCAGGAAAGCAAGGAGGCTGAGCTCCTCCCTCGCTGCTGCCGGGAAAGTAGGGTAGCCTTTCCGTGCATAGACCCTGATGTCAGCTGCGAATGCTCCCACACTCTCACCTTCATGCCGGCGTCGGTTAGTCAGCTCCTCTCTGCTGTGCTCCGCTGAGGTTCTCTGTCCAAAGCGACGGTTGAGAGCAGCGGTGAGGGCCTGTAGATCACGACGCTCCTCAGGTGACATATCAATGAGTACCTGAAGTGCGGGACCCTCCAAGGCAAGGGCCAAGTGTGTCGCGGCTTCCTCGCAGCTCCATCCATCATGGAGGGCAGCCAGATCTACCTGTGCAAGATATGGCCCCAGAGGCGTCAACCCGCTGTATTGCGGTAGCTTAGCCCGGCCGACTGGTGACTTGGGGTGTCGTTGCGGCAGCTGAAGGTTCATTCTGGCCGTGCCTAGAAGAGCGTAAAACTGTCCAGGGAACACTGGCACCATCAGGCCAGTGTGACACCTCTCTCCGCATTGTTCCACTTGTCAGGCGCTCTAGCATAACGCTGTTCTCTCGGATGGCACGCTCTAATTCGACAATACTCTGCTCCATAACGGCGTCTTCTAAACAGCCTGAAATCCCACTGCTGACACCACTGTAACAACGGTAGTTGAGTATTGAAGTTCTCGGAGCTGAACTTTGCTGCGCACTTCCCCCAAGCTATCGGCTAGCGGAATGCCAGCGCCATATATGCAGCTGTACCTAGCTCATTAAGCAGGCGAACACTCGTGTCCCATACAACGCACGACCCCGAGTGTCTCCGTAAATAATTGCATAGATGGAATATCTAGCAAGACACAGCTCTGTCCTTTATTACCTCTTTAATGGAGCAGAGAGTCAAAAACAAAGCTTAATACATGCAAGGCCATAGCCAAGGTCATTCATCAACACCATTCTCCATAATGGTAACTGTTACACTTTTATATACCTGGGCTGCAAATGACCCAAGCTCACCCAACTAACTGAAACATAAACACATATAACATTTATAGTGCAAAAGAAATCGATTGCCTTGCTTAATTAACACAAAAAGTAAACTCTAACGAAATACCCATAATGCACCATGCTGTTAACGCTGACTGCCGGGTCATTACATAATATATAATTCACTTAGGGCACGCAAGACAGTGAGCGCAAGCAAGACAGTAAGCTCAAGCAAGACAGAGAGCGCAGGCAAGACAGAGAGCCCCGCCCGCCAACTCTAAGACCATGAGATATGCTTGACAGAGCCCCGCCCGCCAACTCTAACTAAGGGCAAGCAAGACAGAGAGCGCACGCAAGACAGAGAGCCACGCCCACAAACTCACAGAGCCCCGCCCGCCAACTCTAAGACCATGGTATACGCACGACAGAGCCCCGCCCGCCATCTCTAATACTACTTTCATGTCCACCGTCGCTCCCGATCAAACAGCAATAATTAGCAAACAAACAAAGATAACTGGCAGTAACAGTGCAAAATTCACAATTGGTATACCAGTTTGAAAAGACAAGTTTTGAGGGTAGTTTTAAAATGTGTTATTGAATTGAGCTGATGTATATGAGAGGGAAGAGAATTCCCGAGTTGAGGTGCACTATGAGAGATGCTCGTTCTCCCATAGCACAGAGTTTGATATGTGGCACAGAAAGTACAGCTGCAGATGAGAATCAGAGTGAGCGAGAGGAGTGTCAGTCTTTAGGAGATCAGTGAGGTTGTGGAGAGCTATAAATGTTAAGAGCGGTATTTAGTATTGTACTCTGTAGTTAACAGGGAGCCAGTGAAGTTGAGAGAGAATAGGTGTAGTATGTTCAATGGATTTAGAACAGCAGGTTATTATCCTGGCAGCAGAATTTTGAATAAATTGTAAGCAATGGATACGTTTTTGTGGGATGACAGATAGAATAGCATTACCGTAATCTATACGTGAGGTAACTCGGGCATTAACCAATTCTTTAGTACTGTATTTCATAAGAACAGGGTGAAGTCTAGAAATGTTTCGGAGATGGAAGAAAGCCGTCCGAGAAATATTTCTTATATGGGAGGAATTATTTAATAATAATAAGAAGAATTATTATTATTATTATTTAATAATTTACATTATTAGTGTATAGAAAAGCCAAGCAAAATGACACCTTTTATTGGCTAACTAAAAAGATTACAATATGCAAGCTTTCGAGGCAACTCAGGCCCCTTCTTCAGGCCAAGATAGTTGCCTCGAAAGCTTGCATATTGTAATCTTTTTAGTTAGCCAATAAAAGGTGTCATTTTGCTTGGCTTTTCTCTACATTCATAATGGCTAACACGGTACAACAACCTAGTACTACAGACATTATTAGTGTATAAATGGATATAAATAATTGCATGTAAACGATGCGCCAAAATCTGTTGTATGTAAACGATACTGTTTAAAACATTGTTTTTTCATTAAAAAACCCAAATTTCCATGTCTACCTGTATTAGTTTAAATGGCACTTTTACCACTCTTAATAGAGCGGATACGCTGGCTTATCGTGTCGACTGGGCAACACAGTAAATGCGGCATCTATCTATATGCAGTCGACTCTTGACATACGACCGGCCTGACATGCGAACAACTTGATTTACAACCAAAATTTTTGTTTTGATTTACGACCAACATCTTGCGTTACGACCCGAATGCGGTCACGTGTATCCACTTGTGTGATTGTAAACAAACAGCCAAGAGCATTCGTGAGCGTCAGTCGGAGCCCAGATACATGAGTTTGTGGGCATAATTTCGGTCAGTGCAGTGATTTTATATATATAGATATTTATCTATATATATAATTCACTAAGACAATGGCAAGCAAGACGCATAATTGCTAAGGAAGGAAGAGAAGGTAACGAAGGTAAAGAAAGTGATTGTTAAGGGATGATAGCTAGCGGGCTGTCGCGGCACATGATGATGTCATCAGGTTGAGTCAGCACCGGCTTGCTTTGGAGTGTATTATTACAGCAATTAACAACATGGCCAGCTTTGAACTGAGTGCTCAACTACTGTCATTATTAACTTGAAAAACAGCGATCACAATCGAAACGAAGAAGGAAATTGTGCTGAAATATGTATAGCATGTCGAAATCCACCATTTCTACAATTTTACAAAGAAAAGATTTGCATAAGGAGGCTCCTTCTAAACAATAACCACCCTCTGTTTCATTCTCCTCCTCCTCCCTTCCTGCAGCCAAAAGATGTCAAATTAAATGGTGAGTACAGTATGAAATTGTTGTTTCTGGTAGGCTAGGCACTTTTTATAACTTTTGGTTAGTACATTAGAAAAATTATTTGTGTTTTGGTACATTAAGTAAGTGTTGCTGTGGGAGGTTCGGAGTGCATTATGGGTATTTCCATTATTTCTTATGGGAAAAATAGTCTTGACTTACAACCAGCCCTCGTGAACGAATTGAGTTTGTGTGTCAAGGGTCCACTGTATGTCTATGTTTTCCGTAGCCTGCTACAGGAAGGTACTTTCTTGACCATTGGCATTGGTTTTGCTCCTTGCTATTTTCGTTATACTGCAACGGTGGTTTCCTAAGCCTTTGTTATACTGAATTCCATATGCTACGGCTGGCTTCGGCTAGTTTAATATAAATTGCAACTTATAACACTGGTACCTTGATATTTGACTGATCAGATAGCTTTTTTTTTTTTGTTTTTTTTTTTTACTTTATTGTTATTACATTATAATTGTAAATATGCTTAAGTATTATAAGCCATAGTCAGTGATAATTACTATGTAAAGATAAAATTAATATTGTGGAGTAGCTAATAATGGAACCTGTGAACATGACTTGGACTAAGCAGGTACAGGAAATGGATGAAAAGATAGAATGGCACAGAAAATATTACCAGTCCTAAGGTAACAATGTGGCACAGTGCTTAGGGTTGTTGTCTTCTTATCTAGAGTCGCCATCACTTTCAGTGTGGAGTTTAAATGTTCTCACATCCAAGTGGGTTCTCTCTGCACCCACCTTTCTCCTCCCTTATCGAAAGCTTGTGTGTCCTAGGTGAACTGGCATCTCAAAGCTGTCTCAATGTGACTGTGAGTTTGTGTGCCTTCAAAAGATCTAATGGCCCATCCCTGTGTGCTTCATAAATTGTACTCAGTTTTGACTTGTACCGTATAATGGAGATCAGAAATTTAAATTGTAACTGGATGGATGAAAGTATCCTGCAAGTACAGTAGATGTGGCAGACATCAACACATTATGATAATCATTCCACGCAAAACAAAATTCTTGCTTTTATCCCACATAACTTGGCTCACCTTGTTGCCTACCTACTCAGTATAATAAAGTATGCTCTTTACCACATCCAATCTCACTGTCTCTCCATCCCTACATCTATCTATCTATCTATCTATCTATCTATCTATCTATCTATCTATCTATCTATCTATCTATCTATCTATCTATCTATCTACTGGCAATACACCTTCTCTCTAAACTCTCTTCCCTGTCCCAGATTTGATCTGCCCCTGCTGTACAGCATCTTCACAACTCATTCTTGGACTTACTGCTGGCCAAGCCCCAGGATTACTTCTGGATGTCAGATGAGCCAACATCTGCTACACCAGGCTATAAATTCAAGTAATAGGCCTTAGTGTTTCTCCATCTATAAGCTTTTAGTAGCCCTTAAAATCAATGGTATTTCAAGCAGATTGTTAGCTGCCTTTTTTCTAAAAGGAGGAACACCATAACTCACCGTAATTCATGGGTAGCGTGCTGTCCAAAGTTGTTAAATGGCAGAGTACTGGGCCCCTGCCAGTCCTGAGCTTTCCCTTGAAAGATCACTGAGGCAAAGTCCACCAGCTAGTAACTAAATTCTGGCCTCCAGAGAGTCGTGCGTTCCTGACAATTGCTGAGTTGCTTCTCGCAGTCAGCCAGCGGTATTATCACTTACCTTCACCCAGGACCATCAAACACACAACACACCATTTGCTTTTGTGCTCCTAACCTTTGAACTGTTAAAGAACTGTAGTGTATTTAGAGGGGGTTATGTTTTCCAATTTTGATTATTAGTAATAAATGAAGATTTCTATTTAAAAAGAAAAACATCAACATTGTTACCGAACAGGATGGTTAAGGGACATCCACAAAGTCCCATATTTAGTGAGCCAGATCAGGGGCTTTAGTCACTGATGTTGTATTTTACAGAGAGTGTTGTTTTTCTTTAAATTACAGCTTGGGTTTTCTCAGTTGTATTACTGATGTTGATATGCATTTTAATTTTAGCATGAACCATACATAAATGAGACAGCTGATCTTTAATTTGTCTAAGGTCACAGGAAAAAAAGTAGATTATTTTGTATTAAACTACAGAATCTTGATTCTAACCAATCATCTCTATCCTAATCAGGATATGGAATAGGGAGCACTAGCATTGTGTCCCCAAACTACAGTATGTGGAAGTTAGCCACAAATAAGAGGAGCTGTCCAGAGTGCTACCACCTGCAGATTGGAGATGGTACTGAAGCAACTCATCATACAAATCATACTACAATTGGAAAAGATGAACACGGACAATTTTGGTAAGTTCCCACTTACCAAATCTACACAAATCTATTGTTCTTGTGAGAAACTGTAAGGGTAATGAAAACTAAATCACCTCCAGGCCAACAAGCAAACAAGTGGAGAAAGAAAAAGGAATCTTTCTTTGGTGGCATGTGTAAAATGAATTCATTATATTCTAATTTAATAGTTTCCGCATAACAGTTCTTTTGGTTAGTACAAACGTGTGCCAAATTTACTAAATTCTTTTTTATACTTTTTTAAACCTGTTTTCTAAATCAATCTACATAACCTATATATTTTTGGTTTATTGGTGTTAAACCTATATAGAGTGAGCATGTGAAAATGTTAGAAGGTCAAACAAAAGCAAGAATTGAACCCAAGATTCTGAATCTGTGAGGTAGCATCATTAACCATTGTGCCATAATGTTGGGCTGCTATCATATCATGTCATATACAGTATAATATTCCAAGTGCCTTTATGCTTAAATTGTCCATCCATTTACAGACAAGTATGACAGCAATGAATGCAGGGCAGAAATGTGAACTCCATTGACACTGACTGAAGATTATACCTCATGACTCCCTTGAACTATGAGGCAGAGTCAGCCCAAGGCATAAGTGAACTAAGGGGCTGAATAAGGCCCTGCATCCACCAGCGGGACCTTATCTGCTCAGCCTTTCTTGGATAATGGGGAAGATGGTGAAGGCAAAGAAGACAAGTGAGGAGTACGCTCTGAAGTCAGTGAGCTCTTTGATCCTGTTCAACACTATAAAGGGGACATGCTTTGTAAAGCACTTTGAGCTACATTTTTTTGTATGAATATGTGCTATATAAATAAATGTTGATTGATTGATTGATTGATTCCCCTGCTCTTCAATTGTGCTCATTATTCCAAAGGTGAATCTCCCTCCCACCCTCTTTCCTAGTGATGGCCCCCACTTTTGCTAGTTTAACTTTGGAACAAGCTGTCTTCAAAATTATTTTGAAGGGCATCCGCATTAACTGTTGCTTTCCTGTAATATATAATATAATATAATATAATATAATATAATATAATATAATATAATATAATATAATATAATATAATATAATATTTTTTATTTTGCATAACTTAATTACTTTAATAACTATCCATTAATTAACTAAAAATGCTTAATCAAGATTCAAGGACTCCATATAGAGAGCACTGAATTAAAAGGCAGAAATTAACCTTCAAGGAGACACCTGTTCAAGGGAGCAAAGTCAAGCACACAACCACATTCACATCTAGCCAATTTGAATATTCTAGTATATGTAATTTGTTTGTCACTGAAATTTAGAAATAATTGAATTTAAAGTACCTGTTGAGAAACCCATGAAACAACAAGGTGACTCTAAAGGATTCTCACAGGGAATGACTGGGAAAGAATTTACATCAGCCATCCTTGACCTAACCACTGCCCAGTTGATCTGCCAAGGAGCTGGACAGAGCACAGTATGTACAAATAGTTTCTTCACGATAGACAGATTGGACATCAAATCCTACTGAAAAAGAAGAGCCTGTTCTGCGAATTTTTGCCTGAATGTCTGTGTTACAACAACAATAACAACATTTATTTATATAGCACATTTTCATACAAACAGTAGCTCAAAGTGCTTTACATATTAAAGAATAGAAAAATGAAAGACATAATTATAAAAAATAAATCAACATTAACATCGAATAAGAGTAAGGTTCAATGGCCAGGGGACAGAAAAACAAAAACTCCAGACGGCTGGAGAAAAATAAAATCTGTAGGGATTCCAGACCATGATACCGCCCAGTCCCCTCTGGGCATTCTACCGAACATAAATGAAACAGTCCTCTTTGGATTTAGGGTTCTCACGGAAGGGCTTGATGATGATGATGGTCACGTAGACTTCTTCCTTTTAATCCGTCCATCATTGTTGGAGCATCATGAAGCTTTGAGTAGGTTGAGGTGGCGCAGGCCACCACCACAAAGAAACCGGAAAAAGAAACAGAAAAGAGAGTAGGGGTCAGTACCGATTTTAGAGCCACCATGAATAGTTGTTATGATGAATTGAACATACAGAGTATCAGGATTAAGTTAAATTACAATTAAAATGAAGTTATAAAAAGGCCATGTTAAAGAAATGTGTTTTCAGCAGTGTTTTAAAGTGCTCTACTGTATCAGCCTGGCGAATTCCTATTGGCAGGCTATTCCAGATTTTAGGTGCATAACAGCAGAAGGGCGCCTCACCACTTCTTTTAAGTTTTGTTCTTGGAATTCTAAGGAGACACTCATTTGAGGATCTGAGGTTACGATTTGGAATATAAGGTGTCAGACATTCCGATATATAAGATGGGGCGAGATTATTTAAGGCTTTATAAACCATAAGCAGAATTTTAAAGTCAATCCTGAATGACACAGGTAACCAGTGTGGTGACATCAAAACTGGTGTGATGTGTTCTGATTTTCTTTTCCTAGTTAGGATTCTAGCAGCTGCATTCTGCACTAGTTGCAAACGATTTATATCTTTTTTGGGTAGTCCTGAGAGGAGTGCGTTACAGTAATCTAGTCGACTGAAAACAAACGCGTGAACTAATTTCTCAGCATCTTTCAGTGATAAAAGAGGTCTAACTTTACTTATGTTTCTTAAGTGAAAAAATGCTGTCCTAATGATCTGATTAATATGTGATTTAAAATTCAGATTACAGTCAACAATCACCCCTAAGCTTTTTACCTCCGTCTTGACTTTTAATCCTAATGTATCCAGTTTATTTCTAATAGCCTCATTGTATCCATTATTGCTGATCACTATTGATGGACTGGCTCTCTGTCCAGGGATTGTTCATGCCTTGTGATTTGTGCTTGCTAAGATTAGGATTAAGCAGGTTTAGGAAATTGTATAGTATGGTATGGTGAGTGGATGTTTGTGCATCACTTACCCCATGTATGTGCCTGGTAGGCAGACTGCTACCATCAATTGGATTAAATAAGTTCAAAATGGATCATTAACATAATATAACATGGAAACTGAGTACCACTGTTTTCTTAGATCTTCACAGTTCATGCCCAATCTCTGTCTGTTTGGAGTCTGTATATCTCTTTTGTGTCCATAGGGGTTTTCTCTGGGTAATTTGGTCATTACACGTACAGGTAAAACACATGGTTAAAGTGGTGACTTAAAACCTCCCATGTTACATCCCAGTTTGAAACTAACACCTCTCCATTACAAGGGAGAAGCAGATAAGCACACTATGTCTCACTCACAATCACCACTTTACTTTCAGCATGGAACTCATATATGAAGCCAAACCTGCTTCTACTGGGAATGTTAAGGAATATTGGAGTCCATAAGCAAAACAGAAAAGATAAAGCACATAATGTGCAATGCCTGACTTTTTTTTGCATTTAATATTTAAATCTACCCAGCATAATCACACCCCATAGATAGATAGATAGATAGATAGAGAGATAGATAGAGAGATAGATAGATAGATAGATAGATAGATAGATAGATAGATAGATAGATAGATAGCACTTTATTTGTCCCAAGAGGAAAATTTAGCTTTTTACAGAAGCCCAATAAATATTATATCAGACAAACAGCAACAACAACATCCCCACTCAAATACATTACACTTACTAAGAAAAAGGCCAGGATGCATCCTCTTTTTCCTTCCTAACCTCTCCACTGACTGTTTATCTTTTACTTCTCCAACGTACAGAAACACTCACTAGAATATGAAAATGAGGCAAAATTAAATGTGTTACCCTGACATTGCATTTTCATTGTCACTCTGGCACAGACCGTACCCCAGCTCTTCCACTGTCTTTTTTTCCTTTCCCATTGCAACACAGCTGTCAACAAGAATACTTGCAGTACAAATAAGTCAAACAATCAGCATTGTTTGCTTGTCCATATTTAACACATTACTTGAGAAAAAGATGGGAGGTTTTATTTATACCAAGACAGAACAGAATGCTTTCAAGCCATTAGGTAATATGTAATTTAAATGACACAACAACATTTAATTTACCTGCTTAGGCAGCATGTCAACAGGCAGTGTACAGGGTTCTCTGTAATGACTGAGGAATGCAGTCAAGCCAAAGACAAAATAATAATAAAGAATGTAGTTATTCATTTATGTGCTGGAAGAACACATAGGAATGTTCTGGAAGTACAATATTTTTCTTGTAATATTTAAAAAGTGTGTCTTTTACAAAGGTGCTTTATTCCTTTCTATAGATTGAAAATTGTACTTTATTATATATTATAATATAATATATAATCAATATTATATTTTGATCATTAGTTTAAGTTGTAAATGTAATAATTAGCTTTGCTGTTTTAAAAGACATCTAAAGTATTGTTTGTCTATGTATGTGTTTGTTGATAGGAAATAAGAACTGATTGAAATCAAACGTATCATGCAGAACTGCCATCATAATGTTTCCAAAAGTTGTTTCTAATTTATAAAAATATGCTGTGCTGTTGGCTCCCATTTATAATGTCAGAAGTATGAGATAAAACAGCTGATTTTTGAGACATCATTTTAGTTTTATGAAGTTCGGACATATGAAAGAGTGTTATTAGAATAGTAGAAGAGCAGATCAAACACAGAAGAGAGCAAAGGGAGAGACAAAAGGAAGAAGAAGGAGAAAAAAGGAGAAGGATAGGGAAGTGAATCCAAGAATGCTCTGAGTTACTGCTGACACTTCAGACAATACAAGAAATGGGCCTCCTGGAAAGACTAAATATCTGGCAGTGCCAGGATGTATGCTGTTCGCTCTTTATTTATTTATTTTTTTATGGCACTATCTATTTGAATAATTCTTCAAGATGCATACTTGCTCTATTTTAACCATGGGGGCTCAGCTAGGCCAATCATGGCAAGGAGGAGACAACACTCCCAATAGGACAGCCATACCTGAGTCTGAAGGAACTACTGGTAGTATGGTAGTGGACCATAGTCCTGGGTGCAAATGCAATGCAACTGTTGGCTGTATATCCCCCAAGGTTGGTTAGTGTTAAGAAAAAGAAAAGTAAAACAGTAACAGAGAATTAAATGTTATACTCTCAGTACTATGCATTTGATAAAGGAGCAATGTTCCCAAAAGCCTTTCAATGATAAAACAGCACATACTATAACAAAGACAGTGAATAACAACAATAATTAAAACTGATAATATAACACAATGAAATAAAGAATTCTGGTACATTTACAGTTAATGTGATCTGTCTTATCCAGCATTCCCTCAAATAGAATTTTTGACAGGCTGGGAAAAAAAACAAAAACTTCATGCTATCAAATGTGCCCGTCATAAATTTTCTGTAGGCGCCTATTCCAGTAGTCATGTGCAAACATCAAAATGAAGCCACTCCATCTCCTATATACAAGTGACAAGTTCTGATAACTTTACTAAAACAGACCTAAAATGATTCACGGTTCAAAAGCCACCAGATTTAGCCCCTTATTTTTTTCCATGATAGGAATGTTAAAAGATATTTTAAAACTAAGTTGAAAATGATTAGGTACATTTTAAAAGTCTTTTCTGAATTCCCCTATCTTTCTATTTGCATCATTCATTCATTCAATGGCTTATCCCCATACAGGGGTAAAAGCCCATTCCTTTAACATAAAGTGCAAGGACAGGGTGCGAGAAGTAATTTAATATTTCTGTTTTTCTACACAGTTGTTATTAGAACCTGGAATAATCTATATGAGATCAATAATCTTAACTTAAGAACATTTTATTCATTTCTGTTATTTAAGAAGCTATTTGTCCCTGTTTAGGATAAATTAACACCTTAGACCTCAGATCTTAAAGCAAACCTGACCAGAGGACATTTTAATGTGATCGTGTTGCCCTCATGTGAGGGACTGTCAGCCAGAGAGCTGCACTATTTCAGCATGAATGCTTGCATGGCTCAAAAGTCTGAAATTCAATTTGATTTCTTTAGACCTAATCATTTCTTTAGAATAGAATGACCTCCTGGCTGTGCATTACTTTGAAGGGCAAAAGCTGTAAGCTGTTACAGGAGGAATAGGATTTTCACTGAGATTTTTAAAACAACACTGCAATAGACCCAGCTTGGTCTAACTGGGAAAAAATGTCCATTATGAACCAAGTGTGCTACATAGTATGAAACGGAGTAGGGGTCAAGGATAAGTGCTAATGAAACACTACATGTTTGACAAATGCCTTTTAGCCTAGGTAGCTGAGGATATTGCAGCACAAAGATGGATGCTACCCATGTTTGGTTATTTTTTTATAATTGTGCTTTCTGTTGCTTTATATGTCAGTTATGATCACAAGGTAGCTGAAGTCTAACAAAGCAAAAATGAGAAGAAAGTGGAAATTAACCCTGGTATGGTGTGTGGAACAGGGTCATTCAGTTCTTATACACACATCCCTAATTAATTTAAGGCTGTGAGTGATCTAGGAGGCAAAAAACATTTATATGAGCAATGGCAAAACAAGGAAAATTCTTAGAACTTATATTCACATTAATGTCTCAGTTTTATTGCTACTGCTCTGGATATTATAATCTTAAATAAACATGGTGTGAAGCCCGGGCGCATACAACCACCCTAGCCCCTGACAGACAGGCAGAACACAGGTTCAACACAACACCCTGTTTATTAACAATTTTGTGCACAAATACCAGCATCAGCACACAAAATCCAGTCCCTTTTCAGTCCATCTGCCTCCATATCCTCCTCAGGCTTTGTCTTCCTCCTTCCAACTCTAGCCATTGAATGGAGTGAGGTGGCTCCTCTTATCCAGGTCCCGGGAGTGTTCCAGGTGGCTCATCAGTCACTCCCAGGTGTGCTGGAGGTTCTTTATAGGGCTCTGCAGCTCCCCCTGGTGGCCCCCCACGGAATCCAGCAGGGTTGCACTAAACTCCAACTCCCGAAATGCCCTGCGGGAATCTCTGGTACCACGGCCACCCAGGAAGGCTGCCCTCTAGCATCTCAGGGGAGGTATTGCCTCACCAATGCCCTCTCCCCTGGTCCTTCCACTTTGTTGGCATCCCGGCCAGGTAGTGGCCGTGGCCACCCATCACAATGGCAAAGTAAACAGGAAGCATCAATTGGTCAATGAAATTTTATTTACATAGCTATCTTCTCACAGTAACCTATCACAATAGACAAATCTAAAATAATAACATCTTTCAGTGTGCTGGTTCAGAGCTAGATCAACCCAGTGCCAGCTAAACGCATGGGCACGCTGGGCAGCTGCCAGGGGGCCCCACGAGCAAAGGGACCCCATGCTATTTTATATGTATGTTGTGACTTGCTGAGTGGTTGTGTAGGTAGGGGCCCCAGTGCACTGCTTTGCCCGAGGGCCTATAATGCTGTTAAGATGGCTCTCGATCAACAGGGTGAAACTTAATAATGTGTGAGCATCCAGTTTAGAAATTTGAAAGACTAAAATCTATGCAGGGGAGAGAAACAATGTCTGTTTTAACGGGGCAAATCTAAGTCAGACCGGTTAATTTACAGGGGATTCAGAAAGTATTCAGACCCCTTTACTTCCTGCACACTTTGTGATAGATTTCATTTTAAATGAATAACATTTTTAATTTTTGCCCATCAATACACTCAATAACCCATAATGACAAACTGAACACGTTTTCAGAATTGTTTGCATATTTATTAAAATCAAAAACTAAAATATCTCATTTCCATTCATTGATCAGCCACAACATTAAAATCACCTGCCTTAAATTGTGTAGGTCCCACGTGTGCCATCAAAGCAGCTCTGAACCATCAAGGCATTAACTCCATAAGACCTCTGAAGGTATTCTGTTGTATCTGGCAGCACAACAAGACTTTAGCAGCCAGATCCTTTAAGCCCAGTAAGTTGCAAGGTGGGACCTCCATGGATCAAACTTCTTTTTCCAGCACATGCCACAGACTCTCTATTGGATTGAGATCACTGGAATTTGAAGACAAAGTCAACACCTTGAACTCTTTGTTATGTTCCTCAAACCATTCCTGAATAATTTTTGCAGTATGTTATCCTGCTGAAAGAGACCACTGTCATCAGGCAATACTGCTGCTATGAATAAATGGACAGTACATGGTCTGCAACAATCTTTAGGTAGATGGTACTTATCAAAGTAACATTCACATGAATGCCAAAACTAAAGGTTTCCAGCAGAACAGTTCGCAGAGCATTGCACTGCCTCTGCCAGCTTGCCTTATTCCTGTTGTGAATCCTGCTGCCATCTCTTCCCCAGGTAAATGACAAACATGTACATGGCCATCCACATTTTCTAAAAGAAAGTGAAATTCAGCAGATCAAGCCACCTTCTTCCATTGCTCCACTGTCCAGTTCTGACATTCATGTGCCCATTGTAGGCACTTTCAGCAGTGGACAGGGGGAACGCAGTCCCTTGTGTAGCAAGCTGTGATCCACTATGTGTGTCCTGACAACTTTTTCTCATGGCCAGCAAGTTTTTCAGCACTTTGTGCTACAGTAGTTCTTCTGTGGAATCAGACCAGACAGGTTAGCATTAACTCCCCATGTACATCAATGAACCTTGGGTATCCTTTGTTGGACCAACTTTGGTAGGTACTAACCACTGCATATCGGGACCACCACACAAGACCTGCTGTTTTTGAGATGCTCTGAACCTGTTGTCTAGCTGTCACAATCTGGCCCATGTCAAAGTTGCTTGGAACCTTATTCTTTCCCACTTTTCCCAGTTCCAACACATCACCTTCAAGAACTGACTGTTCACTTGCTGCCTCATATATCTCACCTTATTGACAAGTGCCATTGTAATGAAATAATCAATGTTATGCACTTCACCTGTCAGTGGTTGTGGCTGATCATGGTAAGTATTCAGACCCTGTAAAAAAAACTCTTTGGCAGAAATTACAGCTTTGAGTCTTTTTGGGTTAGTCTCTACAAGTTGACCTTGACACTGTGAGGCAGGAATGATGGCTCTGTGCTAACACTGTGGTTTGTATATTCTCCCCATGGATTTGTGGATTGATTAGTATCAGTGAGTGTGCCTCACTGTGTATGATTACTTATTTAACAATGAATACTGGACATTTGTTTATAATATTTCTCAATTAAGAAAATATGTTGTCCTTCATGAGCTGTCAAGTAAATAACACCCATCCCTTTATCTAACCCCAACCAAAGCCCCCAAAGATTCAAGGTATGAACCTTTGCCAGTAGGCCATTGTGACATACTGTTTCAGAGTATGTATTTGCTAATAACTGCATTAAAACTAAACAGATACTTTATTTATAGGTTTCTGTTAATGGATGGCGGGGCGGCACAGTGGCGCAGTGGTAGCGCTGCTGCCTCGCAGTTAGGAGACCCGGGTTCGCTTCCCGGGTCCTCCCTGCGTGGAGTTTGCATGTTCTCCCCGTGTCTGCGTGGGATTGCTCCGGTTTCCTCCCACAATCCAAAGACATGCAGGTTAGGTGGATTGGCGATTCTAAATTGGCCCTAGTGTGTGCTTGGTGTGTGGGTGTGTTTGTGTGTGTCCTGCGGTGGGTTGGCACCGTGCCCTGTGTTGGCTGGGATTGGCTCCAGCAGACCCCCATGACCCTGTATTCGGATTCAGCGGGTTAGACAATGGATGGATGTTAATGGATGGCATGCAGTAAACTCTGACTGGCTGTGCGACTGGGTCATGCAAACGACTGGCTTACTTACTACTGTGATTGCTACTAGCCTTATACTCAGTGCTACTGCAATGATCACTTGCTCAATGTGACCTTAAACTGGACCAATTTAATGTATATATCCTCCAGCACATTCAAGATTAAATATATATGTTGTGAGGGATGAACCAGTGTCCCAGTCAGGATGGACCCTACTCCTTTGCCTGGCCAGGAGACCATTATAATGGAAGGTCAGCAGGGGAGTCACAATATTCCTTTTCTGTACAAGGACATGGACACAGAAGGACACTGAAGCACCAGTTACACCAGGGCTAGTGTTCCAGCATGCCTGGAGGGACACCCTGGTTGGGCCTGGGAGGCTGGGAGGACAGGACAGTGGGTGACTACCAGCTATGAGCACTCCTGTACACTAAGCAGCAGTGACCCTTCTGGAAAGCCCCAATATGAATACTCACAGGCCAGTATGGGAGTTGTGGTCCCATGATCCCATGGGCCTGTCCTGCCAGATTCTCTGGGGAACTGTCAGATATTGTCAGCACAAGGACCAGTGTGGACCTGATTGGTCCTGTAGTGCTTCTGGGAAGCAATTGATTGAGCACCAGAAGTACTGCCGTTTTGGGTGTTAACCCTCCACTTGGCCCAGAGAGTTGTGAGTGGACCTGGCCTTACACATGTGAAGAGTGGAGAAGAAAAGAAACGAAAAGAAAAGAATTGAATTAAATTGTGAACTACTGAGGAAAAGAACCCTGTCAGAGGTACTGTTTGAAAATAAAAATAAATTTTGGTTGAATCTGTGATTGTCCTTGTGTAGCTGTGTCTGGGGTTTGGGGCTCAGTGGCACCCACTACTGGCCACAATGTCTAACATGTGTGTTAAATTCTTGTCACTTGATTGCATGCTACACACATCCTTATCCTGTTCTTCAATAGCTGTCACTAGATAGCAGGAACACACTTATGACCCCGAAATAACAATGCTTTTGCAGAATAATACAATAATATTTGCAAAACAATGTAATTATTTTGCAAAATAACACAACATAATTGAAAAATAATGCAATACTTTTTAAAAATGACATCATATTTTTTTGAGTGGCAGAAATATAA